>NW_028229518.1:306134-459201 GCF_053477565.2 Lygodium microphyllum
GGAGAAACACCAGAAAGGTTGCCTCCTCACCAGGACAAGGATAGGCCCACCGATAGAACTGAGACAGAGGAAGAAGGGGAAGAACAGACAAGCAAAAAGACAACCAAGAAGCCCAAAAAGAAGACAAAGCAGAGAAAGAAGAAGGATGATGAAGGCAGAAAGAAGGAGAGAGAAGACTTGGAAAGGGCAAAGAAAGAGTTCCTAAAAGAGGCCAAGGAGAGAGAGAGGAAGAAGAGACAAGAGGAAGAGAAGGAGAAAGAAGAATTACAGAAAGTAAAGAAGGCATCGAAACAGGAAGCAGAGGAGAAGAAAAGAAAGGAAAAAGAGAAAAAAAAGGAAGAGCACAGAAAAGCGGAGGAGGAAAGGAGAACGAAGGCTGATGAGGAAGAGGAAGAACTAAGAAGGAGGGAGGAAGAGGACCTGGCTGAAGCCACATGCCGGTCCATCGAGCAACAAAGCCGAGCTAAGGAATTGGGGAACTTGAGCCCATATAGAGACCAGGGTCTAGCACACAGGTGTCGAAGATCGTGCCACCTGTAGTCACTGAGGGTAAGGGCAAGGCCCCAATTCATCCAATTCCTACCCTCTTGGTGCCTTCCACTGAACCCAGCACCATCACCCCTAGCATCTCGACTAGTGCCGACGTGTCAAATTTTGTGGCATGGATGCAATACTTCATCAACAAAGAGATGGCCCAGGGACAGAGCATAGAAACCATGGCCACAGGACAAAAGAGGCCAGCTACTGATGCAGAATCTATGCAAGATCCTAAACGGCAGAAGGTAGAAGCCTCAACCTCACCCATCCACACAATGATGACACCATCGGCTAACTACAACGAGTACGTCGCCGAGCTGCTCTCCCGATTGGAAAAAGCTATGGAGGAATGCAAGATAGCCGTGGCTAAGTTGGCAACAGCTGAGAAGGAATCAGTAGCCACCTTCCAACTGGATAAAACGAGGATGATAGCCATGCAGCAAAGGGAGATCGCAGATCTCAAACAAGAAATGAAGGCTAAGGATGACAGGGAGGAGCACTGGAGACAGCAACTTGAGAATGAAACACAGGAGCTAGTGAAGATGCAAAGAGAGCACAAGCTCCTGATAGTGCAATACAAGGAGCTCATTACGAAATCTGCTCAAGTTGATGCACTTGTGGCTGAGATGAATGCCAGAGATGAGGAGAGAAAACAAGACATAGAGGAGCAACAAGAAGAAATTGAGCGCCTGATAGATCAACTAAACTCTGAAAAAGAAGAGCAAGAGAGACTGGTCAAGGAGTTGGAGGACCAAGAGCAAAGGCTCATGATACTAACCCTAAAGCAAGGAGGAAATGAACAAGAGAGAAAAGGAGTGGGCTGTGCACAATGAAAAGAGGGTGAAGACACTGGCGCGGTGCCTTGCTTTGGTAGAGAAGGAGAAAATCATTACAGAGAGCAAGGCGGAAGCCGCCCAAGTGGCCTTCGGTGCCCAACCAAAAGCCTTCCTCGACACCATCATGGACACCACCCGCTCAGAGCAAGGAGAGTCATTGGAGGTGACACAAAGAAAGCTCAGCATCGCACGCAGAGCCTTACATGCTGGATTGCAGATGCCGCCCCAACCTACGGAGGTTAGGCTGAGCTTGGACGAGCAATGAAAATACCTATTTGCTGGCCGGCCTAACCCCCTAAGAAATCGACACCCTCGGATTCGAAGAGGAAGCACCACAGGGAGAATGGCAGGGAGAGGAAGCAGAACTTGAGATCGACATGAACGGACTCAGGGAGGATGTAGTCCCACAACCCCCCTCGCCGCAGTCTCAAGAGCCACCACAGGAGGACCCATCTGCGGAAAGACAAGCTGCATCTAGGGAAAGATACAGAAAGCTAGTAGAGGAAGCCAAGAGACAGTTGAGAGCCAAACCAATCGTGCTGCCGTCCGCACCCCTCCCACCTTGCCCTGATGATATCCCCACTGGATTCCACACAGAACTGGTGTTGTGGGAGATACAAGAACAAGGAAAGGATCCATTCACCTTTAGTTTTCTCCTACCCAATAGTTTGCAGAGGGTCTTGTTGCTCAAGGTGATGGATGAGGTGATCGCGATTGGTGGACGGTTGGGGCAAAGATGGCTAGGAGAGCAAGAAACAACCCCGACCTCTTGGGGAACAAAAGCGGCTGATTACTGGCAGAACAAAGTTTTTGAAGTTCCACACACTGTACAGGGCTACAAAAGCCAACCCCTGTGGAGGAGGAGAGTATGCGACATCAGTATGCTCGCCTGGATGGCGTTTTGTAACACCCTGCCATTCGAGCAGAACAACCCTACCTACATGGCATACCCTCGAAGGGTAGGTGTGGATTTTGATGCCACCCTCTCCACGGGCGGTATGACTTCTCTATTATTTATAACTCTAATGTTTTATCCTTCGAGCATGCCCTTCTCTTTAACTCCGAAAGCCTAGATGATTCTATGACATGCTTTCTTGTAGATTTCTCCTCATGCCCTGACCCCACCTTTGTAACAACCTGTAATTACCTTAGGTTACTTAAGCTACTCCTTAAGCAGGACCCGACTCCACAAGAGGGCGGCCTACCTCCCCTCTTCTTTGACCCTAACTCTATTGACAGTTGCGCCATGGCTTGTCTTATGATGAGGGCTAGTCTCCTCCCCTCTTTTTTCCTAGCCCTTCTAGAAGATATGAATGACAGCCAATTCGCTAGGTGCAATCACCCTTTCCTCTCCACCATTTCTCTCCACATCCGTATGAATCTGAAAGGATACATGCAAAGTTACCAATTTTTGAGCAAATCCATCCAACCCCCTTCCCCTCCTCATTCAGATGAAGAAAATTAGGCCTGGCTGTCATTCCACAACTGCAACCAAAAAAAAAAAGGAAGAAAGAAAGAAAGAAAGAAAGAAAAGGAAAGTCAAAGCAAAGAAAAGAATAACATGAAAGGAAAAGCACACAAGCACTCACTTGTAGAAGCACTGAAACACCACATCGAGCACTATCACTGCACCTAGGGGTTCTCAAGTTAGGCGTGCCCGGTGGCTTGGGTCGGCCGGCTCCGCTCCTAACCCCCTAGCCCTTTTTGCTCCCCCACTTCATGCTTAGGGCACATCAAGGGCAGGACATACCTAGGGAGCCAACACTCGCCTATGGTTAGACTTGTCACCCTAAGCCACTTGCACCGCACCTCCCTTAACACAAATGGGGTCCTCAAGTGTGGGACATCACCCAGGCTTGCTTGCGGTTGACCCACCTCCCCATTCCACTAGCACGAGAACACTACACTAACACAGTAAGGTAGACACTTCCCTTAGGAAGAGCACTGCACCTTCTCCTTTCAGGCATCACACAAGCGGCAAACCACCAACTTCGGAGGCCCCTGTCAACCACTCGCTATCCATCTGGCTTCCTCGACAAACATCAGCTTCCACATGCACCTGAATCTACATGTGGCCCTTCCCTTTACACCATCATTGCCCAAGTGCCTGCCACCCTATAAAAACACAGAAGTGCCATGGGACTGGCACTCGTCTCGGAGGGGGGTAGTATTAACCCCAAGTCGAGATGGCGAAAAATGGCGAAAAATGAAGGAAAAAGTGGGAAAAGCATGGAAGAAGAGCAAAGATACACAAACGACCTCTAAAAGCTAAGCCGAGACCAAAGGCGCAATTTTAAATGAAAGGCACCTCAAAAAACTTGGAAAACTCTTGTAAAAGAGCGCCAGGCTCCCTCCTGTGCCAATTGTAAAATATTAGATGGGCATAGGCTAGCGGCATAAGGCTAGAAGAGGGAAATGGAAAAAGGACCTTGCCACAATGGCCGGTCATGTAAAAAAAGGGATGGGTACCCATGGGACCTTGCCACAATGGCCGGTCATGTAAAAAAGGGGATGGGTGCCCATGGGATTTTAGGGTTTGTATATAAAGTTCAAAAAGTGAATGGAAGCTCATTCTTGGGTGTGTGACTAACAGGAGCTCTCTTCTTCTTCTCTTCTTCTCTTCTTCTTGCTTGTGTGTGCTCTTGAGAGAGGGAGTGTGAGAGTGTGGGGTAGTGAGTGTGTGGGAGTGAGAGATCAAGAGGGTGAAGCTCTTCACCATCTCCTCTTCTCTTCTTCTCTTCTCTTCTCTTCTCTTTTCTCGTGCGTGCAGTTATGGAGGATGGAGCTTGGAGATGGAGGAGGCTTGAGGATGCTTGAGCTAGCATCAAGAATCGTGGAGCTACTGAGGTATGCGAGGGATGATGCTACTCACATCGGCATCAAGGTAAGCTCACTACACTCGTAGGATCGACGGCGCGTCGGGTAGGTGAGAGATAGCCATTAGAGCTCGCTTGAAACACTTGAAGCAATAAGCAGTCCGTGGGTCTTGGCGGTTGAGCATGAGCTCCCACTACAATCATCATTGGAAGGGACGTATCATTGCTTTCAAAATTACATATGAAGGGTGGTTTGTCAAAGTGCAACATGTTTACATGGCCAAGGATATACACTTGCCTCCAAACCAATGTGTTTGAACCAACACGCACATTGTAAGTCTTAAGTTGATAACATATGTGATATTTTTTTCATTTAAGCAAGTACTAATATAGAATTCTTGGTTGTAGATATATTTTCATTAACAAGTAATGAATGGAAACCTATGGAGAGCTTAAGTGGAACCTTCAATGTGATTCATAAGGTGTTTGTAAACATTATTGATGTTAATGAGACCGTCAGTTCTTTTAGTCAGACAAGGCTTTTTATATATTACACACAATATGTGGCTTCCTCTAGAGAAGGTACAAATGGACATATCGAGGATTTGCCATTGCCAAATCTTACATTGCATGACAAACTCTTGCTTTGGGCTTCAATTATAGGAGATACACACTTAAACTAGGCATTTGGATTCCCTTGGATTTTGATACAAATTGCACACCCTTCAAACTTAAGGTGCAAGTTATAGCACATGAAGAAGAAAAGGAGGTAAATGTCACTTCCAATTGGAGTCTTAAAGATGTAAGGGAAACCTCGGAGCTGCTAGACAGCACATCCCCTGAATATAGGTTTAAAGTAAATGGTAAAACAACTGGGAAAAGAGCTAAACACTCTTCCTCTTGTATGAGTTTCTTGCCTCCCACAATTGTAAGCTTTGAGCCATAAATATGAAAACATTGGTTACATTTACACAGGATAAAAAGCTTTTCATTGAATCAGGAGTTACAAAATTAAAGTGAAAACATACAAGGATGCAAAATAACAATGGAGATTCCTTCTAATTTCTGTTTGCATCTATTTGTCTTCTTTTGGCTTTTTAACTTCTTCACTTTTTGCAAAGATATCTAATCTCCTTAGAGTGGATTTTTGCAAAGATATCTAATCTCCTTAGAGTGGATTTTTTCTTTGATCGCTAGAACAATTTGACTTGGATAGAGGCCTCTTCTCTTCAGGGTATTGTGATGAGGAGATGGATGAGACTCCATAGTAGAAAGTGTTGGCATTTCTTTCTTTGTGGAGTTTACCTTACTAGTCTTTCCAAATGACTTGCCCTTGACCTTACCCTTACACTTAGTTGAGGATTTTTGTGGAGGGAAGTCAGGGTCGACTAGAGTGATTGCCCTATCCAAAATCAACTCAATACATTACTCCCTTATCCACCACATGTATGAATCACACTGCGAGAAAAAATGTAATAAGTTGAAAAACTCAAAGACAGGTTCCTCAAAAAATAAACAATGTGAAAAATAAATACATTAATCCTATCTATCTTGAGTATCTTTGAATCTATTATCTTGTAAACATTTGAAATCACTCTCCATCCACAAGAACACGCATCACTTTGTACGGGCACTTCTTGTTGGAGAAAGCTATATGGTTTTTGAGGATCAACAATATTCTCATATGTGGTATCCAAAAAGGTAGACATGAGCCACACACTGTAAATGGAAACATATTACTAAAATAGACAATCAAATAAAATATACAATAAGCCAAAAAGCAAGTAGTAGTCTATTCAACACACATTTTTGCTTGGCCATGGATACCACTAAGAGAGTTCATTAGGATAATTGCGCTAGTGAGAATATCAATATATATGAGGCTCCAATGTCCTTTGTAAAGTGACATGCTAGTAAGAAATGAATACACCAAATAAGTATACATTAACCCCATTGTAAAATTGCATACATTTCAACATAGGCAAAAAAAAAAGGTAGTTTGTGATTGAATCAAACATTTTGAAAAATATTTCTATGTTTGAACTAGATCTCAAAAACAATTCCATTGATAATAGTGGATCAACAATAAATATACTTTTAGAGATTTCTTAGTTGAGAGAAGCAATCAAAGATGTAAACCAATAGCAAAAATAAAAGAGTGTTATTTGCAATGAATAGCACTATCATTCCATATACTAATTTTGAGAGTCAAAATGCCTTACCTTATGCAACAAAAGTCTACATAATCAAACAAATGAATATGCTTTTTAACAAGCATGGATTTGTCCTCAGGAGATATACTAAGATAGTCCTCTTCTAAAGAAGTGCAAGAGACATTGACAACCATTTGCCCTTATACCCCGCCCCCCCCCCGCCCCCCAATTCTCTTTAGATTGACAAGGCCAAGGACAATGATTTTTCTCTTGCAAACTTCATCCTCCAACTTTATAACCTCTTGTGGTTTTTCTTATTGCAAACACTTATTGAGACGCGGTATTTGTTGGGTATAAATGTGTCACCGCCTAGACTATTGGTCCTTTCACTCTCCTAGACAATTTTGGTGGAACATTAAGGATGTCAAAGGCTTTTTTATTAGCAGTGGGCAAGGGCCTCAATACCTTGTCGAACACCTATACCTGATTTTTCCGACCATACTAAAGTCCTTGTTCATCAAAGTCACCCTATGAGCATGAGTAGCATCAATGTAAGCATCATTCATAAAGTCAATAATAAAGTCTTCAGTTGCCTCTTAAATACAAAGAATGGTTGCAAGCTACCATTTCTTTTGCATGCCAACTTCAGACACCCTTGATAATCTATCAGAAATGTCCTTGACAACTCTGATAAAAGCTATCTTTGGAATGATATATTGTGTAGCTATTTGTGCCTTATCTCACTAAAACACTTCTAAACATAATAAAATCTAGACCTTCACTTTCTCTTAGGCTTGGAAGGTTCTCCTCCATGAGAAGAAGATGGTCCAAGTTACTCTATTTGCTAAAGAGGGGTTAGAGAGAGGTTGGAAACTTGGCAGTTGTAGGAGAGGATTGTCCAACAAGGTCACATGGTTGGTTGTCAGCAAAATGAAGCCTGCTATGGGCAAGTGGAGAACACACAGTCTCTGCACTAGATTGCTTTGATTGCATGGTAGGAGATTGAGGGAAAGCAGGGGTAGGAGGGATCTCAGGAGGGAAAGCTTGAGGAACCACTGATGGCCTTAGCTCTTCCTCACTATCCTTGTTGTCTATATAAACCTTCATTGCAGTCTGCTTTGTCCTAGCCATCACCTATGGGAAAATGACAAGTAGACTAATCAAAATGAGAGGTACAAAAATCAAAAACTAAAAACACAGGGTAAGAAGTGATAGTAGATTACAACACGAAGGGAGGGAAGCACCAGATCGGAGGTGATGCATTTGCACCATATTTGCAAATCTGAAAAAACAAGGACAAAAATAGCAGATACGGTGCAAAGGGAAAGAAGCACTAGATCGGATGTCATGCATTCACACCGTATATATGCAAATCTAGACTAATAAGGACAACAACAGTAGATACGACGTGAATGGAGGGGAGTGATAGATTGGACGTGATGTACTCATGTCGTATCTGCAAATCTAGAGTAATAAGGTTGATACAATGCAAAGAAAGGGGAGTGCAAGATTGGACAAGACATGCTTGCACCGTATCTGCAAATTGATGAAGGAATAGCAGGTATGATGTGAAAGCAGTGAAATGCGAGATTGCACATGACATAGTTGAGTTATATATGTGTCTGCATACTAGTGAGAAGTGCATTAGGCCGAAATCAAACTGCAGATACAACACGAATAGAGCAAAGCACAAGATTGCAGATGAACTTTTTGTGCCATATTGTGTAATGCAAATACGACACGAATAGAGAAAATTGCAAGATGGTATATAACACCGTATTATGCAGTGCGGATATGGCATGGAAGGAGGAAACCGAGATCACGCACTGAATATATTCACCCCGTATCACTGTGATCACCATTGGCTTGGATCTTGGAAAGAGCAATGATATCAGCCTTCTAATTGAGATATCTGATACGACACAATGGTGGAAGTGCATTGGTAGTGCAAGAGGTCTCTCACTCTGTATCGTCGTTCGTATCATATTGTGGATGTCAAAAGTGAGCCACGTAAGCCAACATCGATCTTTTATACTTGTATGGCAGGCGACATGTGGCACTCTATTATTGGCTAGGGCTTGCGATAGAGCCATCCATGTGGCTATTGACATGGATGTCCATGTGGCAAATCCCTCTCATTGTCTATATATACATATTATTAGGCATTTATGGCTTTTTAGCAAATTGTCAAGCCTAGCTAGTTTTGAGCTCCTTCTTTTCTGCATGCCATATTACCACTCAACAATATGGAGTGATAATTGCTTTCCCATTTCATTAGCTCTGTCAATTTGCATTGAATATCGTGTACCCTTTGATATGAAGTGAGTAAGCTTTCTCCTTGTGATCGGGTACATCTTTTCGTGCCTTATCATGCATCCTCCAATACAAAGAGAGCAAACATTTTTTGTGTGGTTGGGTGCATCTTTTTGCACCCTATCATGCATCCACTCATGTCTGAAACTGAAGGATTTTGTAGGCTCCCAAGAGATGGTCACCCCTAAGAGGAAAAGAAGAAGATTGTCTTCAGGGTCAAGGGCCTCTGGTTGTCCTGCCTTTTCCCGTGAAATTCCCATTGCTTCTTCCCCTTGCTCAGCAGCAAGTGTGGGAATGCCTAGGAAGTCTCTAGTCCAAGGCAAGTCACCATCAAGGGTTCCTAGATTGTCTCAGATCATAGAGGTTTCTCCCTCAGAAAGGCTCCTAGACTTTCTTCTTTAGAATGGCATTGATGCTAGGAGGCATATTCCACAATGGATTCTGTAAGACCATGGTGGATTCTATGAGTTTTTTATTTCACGGTGGATTCCATGAGGTTTTATGGTGGATTTCATAAAACTATATTTATTTTTTGGGCCTCGTACACAAGGTGGATTTCTTATGCGAGAAGTTGGCAGGGACGCTTGTCCTTTTTGGGCGTCATGTTGATTTAATGTGCACATGGGTGATTCCGAAAAATACATATTTAAATTAATAGACGTTTTTAAGTTTAGAGTGCACTCGTATATTAAATTAAGGTTAGGATAGAGTTCCAACCTATTTATTTATTTTGTAGTTGAAGAGCACTAGGTATTCACTTTTGTTGGTTTAATTTTATTATTTTCTAACAATGGTGAATGCTTTAGTTGATGTGTAGAGCAGGCAACAGTGGCATTGGGAAGCACTGGGCGATAGCATGTATTCAGATTACCTTAAAAAAATTATCATTTTTGATGGGCATGCGTCTTATCATTAAAGGCATGATACTAATATTTATTTAGGCGCACTTATTTATTGAAGCACTTATAAAAAATTTATTATTTTGTATGCACATGGGCACTCGATTTAAGTATTTCATTATTGGACATTGTATTTGGGCATAGCCCCGACTCTTGGGCCGCCCAACCGCTTTAATATTTATTTGGACAAAAGCAAGCACAAAAGCTAAAGCATGCTAATTGTAAAATTGGGCTATTTTTTAGCTTTGAGATGAATAAATTTATAAATACATGCATTGTGAAGCACTCACACAAGGCATGGGGGGAGATTATACCCAATTTGTCTCTTTTCTTCATGTCATGCAAATCTATCTTCTTGTTTAATGAGCTTTCGTAGAGTTCTTACGGGCACTTTAAGGGGTTTAGTGAGAGACTATATTTCCTACACTATTCAAAGACTATTCATAACTTTTCTAAATGCTCTTCCCAATTGTTGTGGGTGCACAAGTCATTGATGAATACCTCCAATCATTTTTTGAGCATGTCCTTGAAGATGGCACACATGAGGTGCTAGAAGGTAGCAAGGGCATTGGTCAGCCCAAATGGCATGACTATATAGGCAAACACCCCTCATTTGGTAGCAAATGCTATCTTGAGCGTGTCGTATGGATGGACTTGCACTTGGTGCTATAGCCTAAGAAGCCATCCAAGAAATTGTAGACTTCCTTTTCTACCACTCTAGCATGTGCTCAGTGTATGGTAATGGGTATTTCTTTCTCTTTGTATAGTTGTGTTGAACTTTTTATAGTTTACACACACACTTGAATATTTCCATTCTTTTCATGACTATCACTATGGGTGATACCAATCTGTGTGCTCTATCTCATAAATAAATCTTGCATTTGTGTAACGTGTCCACTTGTCCTCTTGTGGGACACGTCTTAGCAGCCCATCGGGAGGAGGGTCTAGAAGGTTCCACCTGGCACTCGCAAGGAATGACACCGGGTTTGCGATCTAGGTCTTCCCGAGTCTGCCCCGAGCGAAAGTGTCTGCCCGTTCCCACATGGGATTGACATGAGGTCAGAGTTCCTTTCCTATCAGCAAAGTCTCTAGGAAGAAGCTAGCGTTGAGCTCTTGATGTACCACTTTGTGTAGGAACAATAGAGTCAAAGCAGATTCATGCTGCACTTGGTTCATGGAGAATGGGAAACGAGAGGGATGTGAAGCTCAACCTCTTTGCCATACGGCATAGTCCCATTCCTTTCCCCTAAAACATAATAAACTGGGATTCTACATCTACTGTCACTTGGTCTTCATAGTCTTATTATCTCATCATTTGAGAAAAGTTCCCAGGTAACCGGGATCACCCTTCCGTAGGATGGACCTAAGTCACGTCCACCGCACTTTCCTCAGTTTGCTTTAGTTATCTAATTACCTACCACATTATGTTTTGACATGCAAAAGCAGCTTCCTTAATTAATCAAATTAACCACGGGTTCCTTCACGCAACCTAGGCACTGACACAAAAGCAATGTCAAGCAAGTTCCTTTTTCTCCAATATCTGCTCTTTATTTATAAAAATCTTGGAGTACATTGAATATCATGCCCGAAGGCTATCCCATCAATCTACAGGATTGCTGCTCCAAGTTCCTCCCGTTGACTAGTACATGGGCCTCGAGATCCCATCTTGAGTCACATCGGCCTCTTGTGCGGGATCCGAAGGCAAGGGATTTATAACCAGAGCCTCCCCTAGCACCCAAGCGTCCTACCACTCCAAGTAGCACCCACAGAGAGACCTCTCGCGATGGGTTAGGTCCATATACCCGGCGTGGCTAACAACCCCCTTGGATAGGGCTAAGCAGACATTCGGAGGTAACTGTTCCTGCCTCTCCCTCCAAGCTTTCAACCTGAAGCATTAAGTGTTTTCCTTGAATTAGTTCCTTGAGCAAAGAGATCAAATAATGTACCTAAGTATAAGCACAAACATTTCGGAGGTCGGTTGTACGACCAACTGCTAAGGTGTGACTCCTTTTTTCCCGGATGCTCCCAACATCCGATCTTGGTTCTTTTCATGACTTGGCAAGATCCCAATAATCTCAAACAAGATTATGCATGCAAATGGTCTTGGTAAGTTAACTTATTTCTGACTTGCCCTTTTCCCTTGGGTTTTACCTTAGGGTATCTTAATCCCTAATTCAAGCATTAGCTGGTCAGTCAAGGCAACGGACATGCCTTATTTGCAACCCAGCCAAGGGTCTTTTAATCTTCTAGTTCCAACCAAGCTCAGTTAACACACATGGCAACACATGATTCTTCATTTAGACCTTCAAGATGTAGCCTAGATGCATGCGATCCTTCCAATTCTCTTAGTGCAGTTCTATGCAGGATTTTGCAATCAACCTTATCCATCATGCACATGGTGCGTTTAGTATAGTTGTACCTCCTAAATGACTTTTATCTCTCTTCATTCCTGGCAACGAGTACTTATTTCTAATGCACTGGATCACATGTGACTTGCGTATATGAAAGTCTAGGGTTTTGTCCAACGGTGCAATTGTATCTCATGAACAAAAACTAACATTTCATGTGTTTCTTTTAACCATGATTGTGAAACGTGAATTCTAAATGACTATTCATGCACTGAACTGGTTAAAAAGCTATCATTTTATGTGAAGTAAGGCGATAATCTGATCATTTTATGTCTGTAAAAGCTATCATTTCATGCATATAATCTTATGCGAATTCGAAACTCTACCATTTTGCGCATGTAACTTGGTACTTAGAGTAAACAGAACCCTAAGACTCGTTCTTGTTCCATGCACATCACCAACCCTTTCATCTCTTCCACGAGGAATAATACCTAATTAATTTTAAATCTTAGAACCTGGGCTTGATTTGTGTTTGCTGCGTTGGTCGCTCCGCTTGCCTCTCCAACATTACCGGTAGCCTTGGCACCTATGCTTCCCGCGGCTTTCTTCTTGGGAGCCATTCCCCTCATGGAGATTGGGCAGTCCGAACCTTAATGGGTTTCAAGTTGACAGGTTCAGGTAGGAAAGACCATTGGATGGGGTCCTTTGCCGAGGGAGTGGTTTGAGTGTGGCTTGTTGCGGTTACTCACCAACTCTCACTCCCTCTCCTTCTCTCTCTCTCTCTCTCTCTCTCTCTCTCTCCTTCTTCTTTTTCTCCTCTTCTCCTTCTTTCTCTCTCTCTCTCTCTTCTTCTTCTTCTCTTCTCTTATTCTCCTACTCTCTCTCTCTCTCTCTCCTTCTCTTCTTCTCCTTCTCCCTCTCCCACTTCTTTTCTCCTTCTTCTCCTTCCCTCTCTTTCTCTTCTTCTTCTCTTCTTCTTCTCTTCTTCTACTGCTTCTCTCCTCTCTCCTTCTACCTCTTCTTCTTTTTCTTCTACCTCTCTCCTTCTCCTTCTTCTTTTCTCCTACTCTCTCTTCTAACCCTTTTTTTTTCTCCTTCCTCTACTTCTTTCTCTCCTTCTCTTCCCTCCTTCTCCTTCTCTCCCTCTTCTTCTCTTCTCTCTCCCACTCCTTCTTCTTCTCTCCTTCTCCTTCTCTCCTTCCCCTTCTCTCCCTCCTCTTCTCTTCTCTCTCCCACTCCTTCTTCTTCTCTCCCTCTTCTTCCCTTCTCTCTCCCACTCCTTCTTCTTCTCTCCTTCCCCTTGTCTCCCTCTCCTTCTTCTTCTTTACCTCTTCTTCTTGTCCCTCCTTCTCTTTCTCTCCTCACGGTCCGTAGCTGGATGGCAATCAGGGGGGGAGGTGACTTTGTTTGGAGGGCTTAGGGAGGGACCCGCAGTGTCTGGCAAACTGGGGGGGGGGGGGGGGGGGTGACTACAATCGAGAGCCCCTAGGGGAGGGAACCCGCAGCGTACTGGTGATCAGGGGGGTGGCTATGGTCAAAAGCCCAAGGGGGTTGTTGTTACTGTGGACGGAGGGGGGGAGTCGACCTTCAGTCGGAGGCCCAGGGACCTGTGCAACAACTGATGGGGATGGCGACGTATGAAAGGGGGGCGTAGTCTCTGTTCGTGCCTAGGGAGGGGAGAGGCCTCCCCTTATATAGGATGGGGGAAGAAGGTGGGTGGCAGGGCCAACCCTCCCACCTGGGGGTTGCATGCCTCTCCCTCCATCACCACCACTCCCACTCTCTCTCCCACCGTGGTGGGGAGAGAGGGGGGAGTAAAAAATTTTATACAAATGATAATAAATTTTTTTTGAAATTACAAAGGGGGGGTTCCTATGGCATGTTACATCCTTTCCCCCTTAGAGGAATTGAGATGTCCTCATCTCGAGAGGACCTGGGGGTATTGTTGGTTGAGAGTATCTTCGTCCATCCAGGTGGCATCCTCTTCGGGATAATCTGATGCCAGGAGGCATATTCCATGGTGGATTCCGTGAGGTTTTGCGGTGGATTCCGTAAAATTTTTATTACCGGGGCTCATACACAAGGTGGATTCTTTGTGCAAAAAGTCGATGGGGACGCCTATCCTTTTCGGACATTTTGTTAATTTAATGTATAAGTGGGTGATTCTATAGCGGGTGATTTTGTAAAATACATATTTGAATTAATAAACGTTTATGAGTTTAGAGTGCGCACTCGTAATAAATTAAGGTTAGGATTGGGTTCTAACCAATTTATTTTTGTAGTTGAAGACTGCTAGGTATTCACTTTTTTCAGTTTAATTGTATTATTTTTCTAACAATTGTGAATGCTTCAGTTGATATGTAGAGCAAGCAACGGTGGCATTGGAAAGCATTGGAGGATAGCGTGTATTCAAATTATCATCAATTTATTGATGGGCGCGTATCTTAGGCATGGCGCCCATATTTTGTCGCATTTATTTACTAAAGCGCTTGATATTTATATATAACTTTTTTATGTGCATGGATGCACGATTTAAATATTTGTATTGGATATTGTATTTGGGTACCGCCTGACTCCTTGGGCGCCCAATAGCTTTAATTCTTTAGTGGCACAAAAGCAAACACAAAAGCAAAAGTGTGCTAATTGTAAATTGGGCTATTTCTTGAGCTTGAAGATGAATAATATATAAAATACATGCTTTGTGGAGCGCTCACACAAGGCATGGGGGGAGATTGCATCCAATTAGTCTCTTGTTTCATGTCGTGCAAGCTTTCTTTATTGTTTTTTGTGCAAAAAGTAGAGTTCTTTTGTTCTTGGGGACCTTCTGACGCTCACTACGCGCGCATATGGTGTCCGATCTGTGCACCAGTGGGGTATCAAAGCGAAGCTGAGATCGAGAGCTTCCAATCGCTTACCATCTCGTGCGAAGGCGGAGCTCCTGGAATGATTGAGCTCTACAGTCAGTCTCGTGGCAAACGATCGATACCAACGTGTTTCTAGGAGTCAAGAACCCCCTGCTGTACACTCAGATCGCGAGGGACCGGCCTTTGCAGGCGGAGGACCACGCGGGAAGATATTTCATGAAGTCGTTGAGAACATATAAGAAATCTCATCCATAGCTTTTCAAGCTTTAATAATAAGCTTACTAAGCTTCAAAAGAAGCTTAATAAAAAGCTTCATTACTCAAATTCATTTGTCGGCGGCGGTAGCACGTATTGCCCGTCGCCGAATCTGGTGATGACATATTCAGGTCCTTCAAATCCAAGCTTAGTCATAAAAGCTTAAAACTCCAAGTACTCTAAGTAATCCAAGTTACTAAGGTCCTAAATGTCATCTTCAAAAACTACCATATAGGCAGTTCATACTCAGCAACTCATGAATCAATTTACTACCCTTTGGAAGCCTCTGTTCACACATGTGAATTGACAGAAGCAGATTACAACAAACAATCGGCAATACGCAGACTATACACAAAATTATTTTCTTGGAAGACGATTATGACATCGAATTTCACAATCGTAAAGGAGAAATACTACAAAAGCCAAATTAAAAAAAATAAAAATAAATATACAAGCCTTGTAAACCCGCCTTTGAGCTACTCCCATCCCGCTAACAAGGTTTCGAGTGTGTGAGGTCTTTTTGAATTTTGCAGGATGACTGATCAAACCATGGAAGATTTTATGGCTGAAGGTGATCTACCCAAACCAATAATGGAGCAAAAGTTGGATTTGATTATGATGCAGCTACAAGAGGAGTGAAGAGCACAACAAGCTTTGCAAGTGCAATTGGCCAATCTCCAACGATCTACCACCAACCAAGATGGATCACAACTTGAAGATCTTATACGACGTACCATCGATGCAACACTTGAAGCCCAATCTATTCGGAAAGAAACAAAGATAAGTAAAAGAAACTTCAAATTCCGTACTTTCAACGGACCACGTGATGGAAAGACTGTACTTGCTTTTATCAGTCAATTTGATGATTATTTCCATGAAGAAACATATGCTGAGAAAGACAATATTAAATGTGTCACTAACCATTTAGTTGACCGAGCATCCTTATGGTGGACTTTGGTCCGCAAAAGTGTTGATTGTCCCACTACCTGGGAGACTTTCTAAAATAAATTTTTGCAAAATTTCCTTCCCTCTCAGTTCCACGAAAAAGCAATCAAGCAATGGGATCTTCTACAACAAAGGGATCGGGAACCTATTTCACAATATACTGAACGTGTATGGAATGCTCTATTGCAACTACGAATGCTCGAAGATGTACCTGAAGCAACTCAGAAACACAAGTTCATGTCTGGCCTACTTGGACATTTTTATGCGGAGGTCAATATGTTCAAGCCAACAACCCTTGAAGATGCAATTTCCTTGGCCCATGACATTGAAGATAAAATTTGCGGACGAGACAAGCGACCACAACAATTCCTAACTAATGGTAACTTTGGTTCCAAACAATTCAATTCAAATTTTCAAAGATTCAATCAAAGTCGTTTTCTTCCATCTTCATTCTGTAAATCTTGGACACGACCACATGCCTTGCCATCAAACACAAATCCAAACTCTAAGCCATCTCTTCAGTCAAATCCCAACATTCCTAAACTTCCTGCCATTACCAATAATGTATCCAAAGCAAAACCCATAGTTTATTATAAATGTCATCAACCTGGACATCTAGCAGCCAATTGTCAATCCAAAAAGCCATCTGTTCATATCAATTATCTGGGAGCAATAGAAGATGAAGAACATGAAGAGATGCCGGATTTAGGGAAGATGATGACGACATTGGTACTACTTCTGATACTTTGCCAGGTATGCCAACTCCCCATTCCTTATTAACAATGAAATGTTTTGTGCATGGTAAAGAAAAGACAATTTTACATGATGATGGGAGCACACATGACTTTATTTTTGCAAAATTGGTTAAAGAATTGAATTTACATATTGTTTCTACACATTATCGCATCAAGGCTGCATTCCTAGGTACGACATATAATGGAACACAAGAGGTGCATAATTTAGAAATTAAAATTGGTGATTATACTGAATGAAGAAATTTCTTAGTTGTACCTTTGCAGTCTAGTGACATTATCTTAGGAATGCCTTGGCGTCATCAATACAATCCTGATATAGATTATTCTACCCATTCAATTAAAATTTATTTTCAAGGAAAACAAATTACACTACATGGAATGCACACTTCCAATAAATTTCCATTGCTTACTCATACTCAGGCTAAACGTGCATTACGTAAAAGTAGCAAATCCTATTTAATATGGGTGAATGAAATTCAAGCTAAAGAAAAATAGATGCATCCTAGGCATGCACAATTTCTTTCCCAATTCCAAGATTGTTTTGCTGCTGATTTACCACCTGGCTTACCACCTGCATGTCGTGAAGATCATAAGATAGATTTAATTCCTGGAACACAACCACCATGTAAAGCACAATATAGACATAACCAAATTGAATAGAAAGAAATTCAAAACCAAATAGATGAAGTGCTTAACAGAGGATTAATTAGACCTAGTAATTCTCCATTTGGTACACCTGTCTTATTAGTGAAAAAGAAAAATAATACCTATTGTATGTGCATTGATTATCGTGCCCTAAATAAAATTACTGTCAAGAATAGATACTCGATTCCTAGGGTAGATGATCTTATGGACAAGCTAAAAGGATCTGCCATATTCAGTAAGATAGATCTTAAATCTGGATATTATCAAGTAAGATTGGACAAATCTGATATATTCAAAACTGCATTTAGAACACAATTTGGACACTATGAATTTCTAGTTATGGATTTCGGTTTAACTAATGCACCAGCCACATTCAGTCGTATGATGAATTGCATATTTTTGAAACATCAGCATTGTGTCATTGTTTTCTTTGATGACATATTAGTTTTTAGTAAAAATGAGAATGAGCATTATGAACGTTTGTCTTTAGTTTTTAAGTTATTAAAAGAAAATCAATTATATGCTAATCCAAAAAAGAGTGAATTCTTCCCAACAAAAATTGAATATCTAGGACATATTATTTCATCAGAAGGTATTAAAGTCGACCCTAAAAAAATAAAAGCAATTTTATGCTAATCCAGAAAAGAGTGAATTCTTCCAAACAGAAATTGAATATCTAGGACATATTATTTCATCAGAAGGTATTAAAGTCAACCCTAAAAAAATAGAAGCAATTTTAAATTGGCTGATACCCAAAAATGTGCATGAATTACGTTATTTTCTAGGCCTTGCTAGCTTTTACAGAAAATTTGTGAGGAACTTCCCATTACTTGCATTACCTTTGACAAAACTCTTAAAGAAAGGTATCGTGTATAATTGGTCTGACAATCAACAAAAGTCCTTTGAATTGCTGAAACATGCTTTAACTCATGCTCCTGTATTACAATTACCTGACTTCAATAGACCATTCTTTTTAGTAGTTACTGACGCTAGTGGATCTGGAATAGGAGCAGTCTTTATGCAAGATTCTCACCCCATAGCTTACTCTAGCTGCAAACTCAAACCATCTGAACTTAAATATTCTACCTATGATAAGGAATTGTTAGTCGTAGTACAAGCCTTACGTCAATGGAAACATTATTTAATGGGATCTAAATTCATGATCAAAGCTGACCAACAAAGAATTAGACATCTCCTTAGTCAACCACAAATATCTGACCGACATATTAAATGGGCTGCTTTTATTCAAAGTTTTCATCCCCTTATACAATATCAACCTGGAAAAGAGAATGTTGTTGCTGATGCTTTGAGTAGAAGGCCGACAATTCAAAATATTTCTGTGATATCATTTGATTCCCTTATCCCTATGAAAGATACTTATCATCAGGATCCTACTTTTCAAGCTGATTGGAATAAACTAGTTGTAAATAATTGGATTCCCATTGATTCATTGTCTTACACTAATGGATTTATGTTTTATGAAAAAAGATTATGTGTGACTGTTCCATTTCGATCATTTGTTTTGCATGAAATTCATTGTCCCCCATATCAAGGTCATAGAGGAATTATATCTACTTTGCGTACATTGATTGAAGATTTTTATTGGCCACACATGGACATTGATGTATCTAATTTTGTATCTGAATGCCTAATTTGTCAATGAGTAAAAAGACACCATGGTAAACAATATGGTTTACTAATGCCATTATCCATTCCATTACGACCATGGGAGCAGATTTCATTGGATTTTATCACTGGTCTATCTAACATTAAAGCTAATCACGATATGATTTGGACTGTTGTAGACAGGTTCAGCAAACAAGCATATTTTATTCCATGTAAGAAAACCTTAACTGCATCTCAAGCTGCTCAATTGTTTTTGAAAACTATTTTCACTAACCATGGTTTACCAAAAGTCATTATTTTTTATCGTGATTCTAGATTTTGCAATAATTTTTGGATTACTTTGTTTGCTAACTTAGGAACAAAGGTTGATTTTTCATCTGCATTTCATCCTGAAACAAATGGTCAAATAGAAGCTAATAATAGTACCATTTTAGATCTTTTGCGTACTTACACAATTTCAAAACCACACACATGGGATACATATCTACATTTACTTCAGTTTGCATATAACAACACACCACGTACAGCTACAAAGAAAGCACCATTTGAAATTATTTATGGATATCGATTGCCTACACTTGTTACATCATTATCAAACAAAATTCAAACTACTGATGATATTGCTAACATGCATGCTACTATTTTTGATGAAGTTAAAGATATGAATGCCAAAGCCCAGCAATCATACACAAAACAAGAAAAGAAAAGCTATGAGTTTTAAAGTTGATGATTATATTTGGTTACGAATTGAAAAACGAAGATTACAAAGTGTAGATAAACACCCCGTTGTCAAATTAGCACCTAGATTTTATGGACCATTCAAGATCATACACAAAATCAATGACAATGCATTTAAACTAGAATTACCACAACATTGGAAAATCCACAACACCTTCCATATCAGTTTATTACGACATTTTAGAGGACAACTACCTGTACACCCTATCTATGAAAACCATCCTTTGCTAAACGAAGAAACTAAAATCCTTGAGCTTGAAACTATTATAGATACTGACTTTATGACTACTAGATCTGGCCGTAGATATTCTAGATATTTGGTTAAGTTTAAAAATCATCCTATTGAAGAGGCCCAATGGATGCACGCTAGAGACCTAAATGCTTTTCCCACACTGTTAGCTCCACATTGAGCTAATAGCAATTGAGGACAATTGCTATCCCACCCCGAGGGTATGATGCCATGAGGCATATTCCACGGTGGATTCCGTGAGGTTTTGCAGTGGATTCCGTAAAATTTTTATTACCGGGGCTCATACACAAGGTGGATTCTTTGTGCGAAAAGTCGATGGGGATGCCTATCCTTTTCGGGCGTTTTGTTAATTTAATGTGTAAGTGGGTGATTCCGTAAAATACATATTTGAATTAATAAATGTTTATGAGTTTAGAATGCTCACTCGTAATAAATTAAGGTTAGGATTGAGTTCTAACCAATTTATTTTTGTAGCTGAAGACTGCTAGGTATTCACTTTTGTCTGTTTAATTGTATTATTTTTCTAACAATTGTGAATACTTTAGTTGATGTGTAGAGCAAGCAGCGGTGGCATTGGGAAGCATTGGAGGATAGCGTGTATTCAAATTATCATCAATTTATTGATGGGCGTGTATCTTAGGGATGGCGCCCATATTTTGTCACGTTTATTTACTAAAGTGTTTGATATTTATTTATTACTTTTGTATGCGTATGGGAGCACGATTTAAATATTTGTATTGGATATTGTATTTGGGTACCGCCTGACTCCTTGGGCGCCCAATAGCTTTAATTCTTTAGTGGCACAAAAGCAAACACAAAAGCTAAAGCGTGCTAATTGTAAATTGGGCTATTTCTTGAGCTTGAAGATGAATAATATATAAAATACATACTTTGTGGAGCACTCACACAAGGCATGGGGGGAGATTGCATCCAATTAGTCTCTTGTTTCATGTCGTGCAAGCTTTCTTCATTGTTTTTTGTGCAAAAAGTAGAGTTCTTTTGTTCTTGGGGACCTTCTGACACTCACTACGTGCGCATACGGCATCCGATCTGTGCACCATAATCTTTCCACTGGACGAGGTATTCTCTTAAAGTTCTTGACCTCAAATGCCTCTCCGTGACATCTAGGACTCTATCAGGCTGTAGCTCAAGGACTCCTTGGCTAGGCATTACTCTGCAGGTAGCATAGTCGGAAATTGCAAGAGTGCATTGTCTCAGGTTGAGATGCCCTTCGCGGTGAAGCAAGAGGGCAGATGTATCCTGCGGGAGAGGGCTTTAGCCCATGGCGACCCTGTTTTTTTGATTTGAGGCATTTCGGGGCCTGTTTTGAAGGTGGAAGTTTTCTGCACGCACTCAGGAAAAGGCCCAGTTTTATGTTGTGCGAGCACTGTTCTACAGGTCGGTGAAAAGTTACTGTGAAAATTGCATCGTATGCTTGTGTGCAGAGACATTGGGAGTTACAGAATCATCCTTGTTGCCTGTTGATGCAAAATCGTCACTAGGAAGTGACTGTGTGGTCAAATACCACTTTCGTCAGTTTTGCAGATTAGCCTTTGTGAGGCTGAAGCTGTGTTCTTTGCAGTGACAGAACTTTTTGCAGTGTTTTGTAATGGCGTCTGATTCTCTCTCACAGATTGTCACTGAAAAGCTTGACAAGAACAACTTCCAAGCATGGAAGTTTAGAATGATGAATTTCCTTATGGGAAAAGGATATTGGGAATTTGTTGCAGGAAATGAAGAAGAACCAGTTCTTCCTGATGTTCCCAATCAACAGCAAATGCAGGCATTTAAAGCATGACATGAGAGAGCTAGGAAAGTTATGTACTGGCTGTCTATCAGTATTTCAGACTCTATGATTGTGCATATTCAGGACGCAAGTACGCCAAAGGAGGCATGGGATACTTTGTAAAAAATGTATAGCACAAATACGTAAGCCAGGAAAATGCAGCTCAAGCAAGAGTTGCATAATGTGCAAAGAGAAAATATGAGCATCAATGACTACCACATGAAGGTGAAGAAGATTGCAGATGCACTTGCTTCCATTGGGTTGCCAGTGGAAGATGATGATTTAGTTTCTGTGACCTTGAATGGTCTAGGAAAGGATTATGCACAGTTTCGGACATCCATTTCAGTTCGTGAAAGATTTTCTGATTTTGAGGAGTTGATTGCTCTTCTAATTTCTGAGGAGCAGAGAAATGGTGGTGCATCTTCTTCAAGAGGAACTTCAAAAGAAGCTGTCTTCTACTCAAATGCTGGAAGAGGTAGAGGCAGAGGTAGAGGAGGCCAATTTGGAGGCCGTGGTAGAAATCAGAATATGCAGCAAACTCAAGAAAACCAGTCCTATGGAGGAGGACGTGGTAACTCTAGAGGTAGGGGGAGCCAAAGAGGCCGTGGTGGATGGCAAAGAGGCCAAAATGCAAACAGTAATGTTGAATGCTACTATTGTGGTAAAATGGGTCATATGGCTAAAGACTGCTATAAAAAGCAGAATGAAATCATGAGTGGAAAACTGCAACAAGGAAATTATGCATCTTCTAGTAGACAGGGTGATGACAGAAATGAGCATTTGTTTATGGTGCAGCACATGAACAATTCTGTGACAAGTGCAGAAGAAAGCAACGATGTGTGGTATGTTGACTCAGGTGCATCAAACCACATGACAGGTCATGCAGAATGGATGGCGGATGCAAGGAAAATGGAAAAATCCAGGATTTGTGGAGACTAGTGATGATACTGCACATCCTATTGTGCAGATTGGAAAAATTCTTTTGTCTATACAGGATGGGAAAAAGAAATACCTGTCCGATGTATTTCATGTCCCGAATATCACCAAGAATCTGGTTTCTGTTGGTCAAATGGTTGAGCAGGGCTTGCAGGTCAGATTTAATCCTCATGGATGCTTTGTTGAGGATATGAAAAATAAAGGTCGCTTGATAGTAAAAGGAAAGAAGAAGGGCAAAATGTTTACATTGGATGCAGACATGCCTAAATTGAGTGCAGTAATGTTTGCACATGGGACCGGTGTAGTTGCAGATATTGATATCTGGCATAAACGCATTGGTCATGTTAATGTACATCGACTTAAATCAATGCAGGCCCAAAACATTGTTGCAGGATTGCCTAAATTCAAGGTTGCAGAAATGCATAAGGTATGTGAAGCCTGTCAGTTTGGAAAACAGGCAAGGAAACCAGTTCCTAGACATGTTCAAGAGAGTAAGAAGCCATTGGAATTAATCCACTCTGATGTGTGGACTACTAAAGCTGCATCTCTTGGAGGCTATCATTATTTTGTTACTTTTATTGATGACTATAGCAGAAAAGTTTGGGTGTATTTTATGAAAAAGAAAAGTGAATTTTTTGGGCATTTCAAAACTCTTAAAGCTATGGTTGAAAAAGAAATAGGCCTGCAAATAAAATGCCTAAGGTCAGATGGAGGGGGAGAGTACCTCTCAAATGAGTTTGCAAGGTTCCTGCAGGAGCATGGCATAAAGCAGCAATATTCATGCAGCCATACCCCACAACAAAATGGAATTGCAGAAGGAAAAACGGGCATATTGGAGAGGTATCTTGTGCCATGCTCAATGAAAAAGACTTGCCAGATTTTTATTGGGCTGAGGCAGTTGCTACAGCAGTCTACATAATGAACAGGACTCCCACTGCAGCAATACATGGGATGACTCCAGAGGAGAGGTATACTGGTAGGAAACCAGATATTTCTCATTTGAAAATTTTTGGTTGCATTGCCTATGTACATGTGCCAGATGAGTTGAGATCCAAGTTGGATCCAAAAGCTGAGAAGTGCATCTTTATTGGTTACTCTCTACAGCAAAAAGGATATAGATGCTATAACCCTTCTACTCGTAAGTTTACAGTGAGCAGAGATGTTGTTTTTGATGAGATGAGTAGCTGGTATAAACCAATAAATGTGATTGATGATGTAGATGCACAAAATGGTAATGCTGCACAGAATTCACAGCAGCAGTCACAAAATATTAGTGGACCTGGAGCATCCTCTAGCAGTGGTTCACATTCTTCGCCATGGACAGGCAGATTGAGATCAGGAGAATCTTCTCAAAGCAATGCAGATAGTGGTATGCAGGTATCACGAAAAGGAAAAGAGAAGGTAGATCATGTTGAGATATCGAGCTCCACTCGTGATACGCCAGGGTGACCGTTGTGTATTTATGTCACCGACTTGTCAGTTGCAGACGCGGTTGGTACACCGCCCATGAATAATAGCTATATGATAGCTATCCTTATCTACTCTAGTTCATGGCTCACTTAGTATGCCACATTAGTTAGTTGAGTTTGGTTTGAGACCCATATATAGGGTTCTTCTATTTCTTTGTACTAGAGCTTTTTTGGCTTACACAACTAAGAAGAGGAAAATTGTTTTTAGCCTCCACCCTTGTGTGTATTCCCCCATTGTGCAAGCAAGAAAGCTTCAAGTGAGACTCCTTCCTTCTCTCCCACAATCTTGACATGCTATCAGAGCCTTGTTCGTGGTAAGGAGCTCAAGAAAGCAAGCCAAGCTCGCGGTGTTCTGGTAAGAGGAGCAGTGTTGTTTTCATTTTCTGTTTTGGGAGCAGATCTCTGTAGGTAGCACAGCCGGGAAGTGCAGGAGTGCATTGTCTCAGGTTGAGATGCCCTTCGCGGTGAAGCAAGAGGGCGGTAAACCTTATTTTTTTGATTTGAGGCCATTTCGGGGCCTGTTTTGGAGGCGGAAGTTTTCTGCACGTACTCAGGAAAAGGCCCAGTTTTATGCTGTCCAACCACTGTTCTACAGGTCGGTGAAAAGTTACTGTAGAAATTGCATTGTATGCCTATGCGCAGAGACATTGGGAGTTACAGAATCATCCCTATTGCCTGTTTATGCAAAATCGTCACTAGGAAGTGACTGTGTGGTCAAATACCACTTTCGCCAGTTTTGCAGATTCGCTCTTGTGAGGTTAAAGCTGTGTTTTTTGCAGTGACAGAATTTTTTGCAGTGTTCTGTAATGGCGTCTGATTCTCTTTCACAGATTGTCACTGAAAAGCTTGACAAGAGCAACTTCCAAGCATGGAAGTTTAGAATGACGAATTTCCTTATGGGAAAAGGATATTGGGAATTTGTTGCAGGAAATAAAGAAGAACCAGTTCTTCCTGATGTTCCCAATCAACAGCAAATGCAGGCATTTAAAGCATGGCATGAGAGAGCCAGGAAAGTTATGTATTGGCTGTCTATCAGTATTTCAGACTCTATGATTGTGCATATTCAGGATGCAAGTACGCCAAAGGAGGCATGGGATACTTTGTCAAAAATGTATAGCACAAATAAGCAAGCCAGGAAAATGCAGCTCAAGCAAGAGTTGCATAATGTGCAAAGAGAAAGTATGAGCATCAACGACTACCACATGAAGGTGAAGAAGATTGCAGATGCACTTGCTTCCATTGGGTCGCCAGTGGAAGATGATGATTTAGTTTCCGTGACCTTGAATGGTCTAGGAAAGGATTATGCACAGTTCCGAACATCCATTTCCGTCCGTGAAAGATTTCTTGATTTTGAGGAGTTGATTGTTCTTCTAATTTCTGAGGAGCAGAGAAATGGTGGTGCATCTTCTTCAGGAGGAACTTCAAAAGAAGCTGTCTTCTACTCAAATGCTGGAAGAGGTAGAGGCAGAGGTAGAGGAGGCCGATTTGGAGGCCGTGGCAGAAATCAGAATATGCAGCAAACTGAAGAAAACCAGTCCTATGGAGGAGGACGTGGTAACTCTAGAGGCAGGGGGAGCCAAAGAGGTCGTGGTGGATGGCAAAGAGGCCAAAATGCAAACAGTAATGTTGAATGCTACTATTGTGGTAAAATGGGTCATATGGCTAAAGATTGCTATAAAAAGCAGAATGACATCATGAATGGAAAACTGCAACAAGGAAATTATGCATCTTCTAGTAGACAGGGTGATGACAGAAATGAGCACTTGTTTATGGTGCAGCACATGAACAATTCTGTGACAAGTGCAGAAGAAAGCAACGATGTGTGGTATGTTGACTCAGGTGCATCAAACCACATGACAGGTCATGCAGAATGGATGGAGGATGCAAGGAAAATGGAAAAACCAGGATTTGTGGAGACTGGTGATGATACTGCACATCCGATTGTGCAGATTGGAAAAATTCCTTTGTCTATGCAGGATGGGAAAAAGAAATACCTGTCCGATGTATTTCATGTCCCGAATATCACCAAGAATCTGGTTTCTGTTGGTCAAATGGTTGAGCAGGGCTTGCAGGTCAGATTTAATCCTCATGGATGCTTTGTTGAGGATATGAAAAATAAAGGTCGCTTGATAGCAAAAGGAAAGAAGAAGGGCAGAATGTTTACGTTGGATGCAGACATGTCTGAATTGAGTGCAGCAATGTTTGCACATGGGACCAGTGTAGTTGCAGATATTGATATCTGGCATAAACGCATTGGTCATGTTAATGCACAGCGACTTAAATCAATGCAGGCCCAAAATATTGTTGCAGGATTGCCCAAATTCAAGGTTGCAGAAATGCATAAGGTATGTGAAGCCTGTCAGTTTGGAAAACAGGCAAGGAAACCATTTCCTAGACATGTTCAAGAGAGTGAGAAGCCATTGGAATTAATCCACTCTGATGTGTGGACTACTAAAGCTGCATCTCTTGGAGGCTGTCATTATTTTGTTAGTTTTATTGATGACTATAGCAGAAAAGTTTGGGTGTATTTTATGAAAAAGAAAAGTGAAGTTTTTGGGCATTTCAAAACTCTTAAAGCTATGGTTGAAAAAGAAACAGGCCTGCAAATAAAATGCCTAAGGTCAGATGGAGGGGGAGAGTACCTCTCAAATGAGTTTGCAAGGTTCTTGCAGGAGCATGGCATAAAGCGGCAATATTCATGCAGTCATACCCCACAACAAAATGGAATTGCAGAAAGGAAAAACAGGCATATTGGAGAGGTATCTCGTGCCATGCTCAATGAAAAAGACTTGCCAGATTTTTATTGGGGTGAAGCAGTTGCTACAGCAGTCTACATAATGAACAGGACTCCCACTGCAGCAATACATGGAATGACTCCAGAGGAGAGGTATACTGGTAGGAAACCAGATATTTCTCATTTGAAAATTTTTGGTTGCATTGCCTATGTACATGTGCCAGATGAGTTGAGATCCAAGTTGGATCCAAAAGCTGAGAAGTGCATCTTTATTGGTTACTCTCTACAGCAAAAAGGATATAGATGCTATAACCCTTCTACTCGTAAGTTTACAGTGAGCAGAGATGTTGTTTTTGATGAGATGAGTAGCTGGTATAAACCAATAAATGTGATTGATGATGTAGATGCACAAAATGGTAATGCTGCACAGAATTCACAGCAGCAGTCACAAAATATTAGTGGACCTGGAGCATCCTCTAGCAGTGGTTCACATTCTTCGCCATGGACAGGCAGATTGAGATCAGGAGAATCTTCTCAAAGCAATACAGATAGTGGTATGCAGGTATCACGAAAAGGAAAAGAGAAGGTTGATCAGCCCATTTTTTATGTGAATGCAGGTCACTCTTATGTGGATGGTGAATCCAGTGGCTCAGAACAGAGCATTGATGATGAGTTGGGTATTCCTTCTATTGTTACGCCTGGAGTAAGGAAGACCAGGGATGTTTTGAGAGCACCTGGGAGTGAACCTACTTTGCGCAGGTCTACGAGAGCTAGATATCCTGTGGATAGGCTGAAATATGATGGATTTACAACCATTCACTATGCATATATGGTCAAAGTGATACAGGAACCAGAATCCACTTCTTTTGAGCAAGCCATGGGAAAAGAAAAATGGGAGAAAGCCATGGATAAAGAAATGGATGCCTTGGAAGCAAATGCTACATGGGAATTGGTACCTTTGCCTAAAGGTAAAAATGCAATTGGCTGTAAGTGGGTTTATAAGGTGAAGCACAACGCAGATGGTTCTGTGAATAGATACAAGGCAAGATTAGTAGTCAAGGGGTATGCACAAACATATGGCATTGACTATGAAGAAACATTCAGTCTGGTTGCAAGGATGGCAACCGTAAGAGCAGTCATTGCTATGGCTGCATCAAAGGGATGGTCTTTACATCAGATGGATGTAAAGAATGCCTTCTTGCATGGTGATTTGCAAGAAGAGGTCTATATGGAGCAGCCACCAGGTTATGTGCATACTGTTCATCCTGAGTTTGTTTGCAGGTTGAAGAAAGCCTTGTATGGCTTGAAGCAAGCACCTAGAGCATGGTCTGACAAGATAGGACAGTATCTTGTCACTATTGGCTTTCAAATTTCCAAGGCAGACTTCTCACTTTATGTGAGAAAAACAGAGAAAGGTATTATGCTACTTGTCATTTATGTTGATGATTTGATTATGACAGGTGACAGTGATGAAGATATCCTTCATGTGAAAATGCTATTGAAGCAGAAGTTTGAGATGAAGGATTTGGGAGAGCTGCGTTATTTCTTGGGCATTGAGGTGATTAGATCACCAAGTGGGATACAGCTCTTGCAGAGGCAGTATGGATTGGACATGCTGTCCAAATATGGGATGACAGGCTGTAAGCCTATTTCAGTTCCTTTGGAGCAGAATGTGAAGCTGAGCACAGATGCAGGTGAGCTTCTAGAAGACCCTACTATGTACAGACGCATAGTAGGAAGTTTGATTTATATGACTATTACCAGGCCAGATTTGAGCTATGCTGTTGGATTGGTAAGTCAGTTTATGCAGGCTCCAAGGAAACCACATTTGGATGCGGCTAGACGCATACTCAGGTATGTGAAGTCCACATTGCAGTATGGACTATTTTATGAGACTGGGGTTCAGATACAGTTGCATGGATACACTGATGCTGATTGGGCTGGTAGTATCTATGATAGACGATCTACCAGTGGATATGTGTTCTCTTTTGGGAGTGCTGCAGTCACTTGGAGCAGCAAGAAACAGCCTACAGTTGCCTTGTCGAGCACAGAGGCTAAGTACAGGGGTGCAGCAATGGCTGCATGTGAGGTAGCTTGGTTGCATAAGCTACTTTACGATATGCATCAGTCTACAGATGGGCCAGTTGTCATTTATTGTGACAACATGAGTAGTATACACTTGGCAAATAACCCAGTCTATCATGCTAGAACAAAGCACATTGAGGTGCATTATCACTATGTGCGAGAGAGGGTTTTACTAGGTCTTATTGATCTAGTTTATGTCAGCACAGAGGATCAGGTAGCTGACATATTCACGAAGGCATTGGGCGCAGAGAAGCTACGCAAGTTCAGAGACCTGCTTGGTGTGCAAGAATTGGGATTGAGCTCGAGGGGGAGTGTTGAGATATCGAGCTCCACTCGTGATACGCCAGGGTGACCGTTGTGTATTTATGTCACCGACTTGTCAGTTGCAAACGCGGTTGGTACACCGCCCATGAATAATAGCTACATGATAGCTATCCTTATCTACTCTAGTTCGTGGCTCACTTAGTATGCCACATTAGTTAGTTGAGTTTGGTTTGAGACCCATATATAGGGTTCTTCTATTTCTTTGTACTAGAGCTTTTTTGGCTTACACAACTAAGAAGAGGAAAACTGTTTTCAGCCTCCACCCTTGTGTGTATTCCCCCATTGTGCAAGCAAGAAAGCTTCAAGTGAGACTCCTTCCTTCTCTCCCACAATCTTGACAGATCAGCCCATGTTTGATGTGAATGCAGGTCACTCTTATGTGGATGGTGAATCCAGTGGCTCAGAATAGAGCATTGATGATGAGTTGGGTATTCCTTCTATTGTTACACCTGGAGTAAGGAAGACCAGGGATGTTTTGAGAGCACCTGGGAGTGAACCTACTTTGCGTAGGTCTACGAGAGCTAGATATCTTGTGGATAGGCTGAAATATGATGGATTTACAGCCATTCACTATGCATATATGGTCAAAGTGATACAGGAACCAGAAGCTACTTCTTTTGAACAAGCCATGGGAAAAGAAAAATGGGAGAAATCCATGGATGAAGAAATGGATGCCTTGGAAGCAAATGCTACATGGGAATTGGTACCTTTGCCTAAAGGTAAGAATGCAATTGGCTATAAGTGGGTTTATAAGGTGAAGCACAATGCAGATGGTTTTGTGAATAGATACAAGGCAAGATTAGTAATCAAGGGGTATGCGCAAACATACGGCATTGATTATGAAGAAACATTCAGTCCGGTTGCAAGGATGGCAACCGTAAGAGCAGTCATTGCTATGGCTGCATCAAAGGGATGGTCTTTACATCAGATGGATGTAAAGAATGCCTTCTTGCATGGTGATTTGCAAGAAGAGGTCTATATGGAGCAGCCACCAGGTTATGTGCATGCTGTTCATCCTGAGTTTGTTTGCAGGTTGAAGAAAGCCTTGTATGGCTTGAAGTAAGCACCTAGAGCATAGTCTGACAAGATAGGACAGTATCTTGTCACTATTGGCTTTCAAATTTCCAAGGTAGATTTCTCACTTTATGTGAGAAAAACAGAGAAAGGTATTATGCTACTTGTCATTTATGTTGATGATTTGATTATGACAGGTGACAGTGATGAAGATATCCTTCATGTGAAAATGCTATTGAAGCAGAAGTTTGAGATGAAGGATTTGGGAGAGCTGCATTATTTCTTGGGCATTGAGGTGATTAGATCACCAAGTGGGATACAGCTCTTGCAGAGGCAGTATGGATTGGACATGCTGTCCAAATATGGGATGACAGGCTGTAAGCCTATTTCAGTTCCTTTGGAGCAGAATGTGAAGCTGAGCGCAGATGCAGGTGAGCTTCTGGAAGACCCTACTATGTACAGACGCATAGTAGAAAGTTTGATTTATATGACTATTACCAGGCCAGATTTGAGCTATGCTGTTGGATTGGTAAGTCAGTTTATGCAAGCTCCAAGGAAACCGCATTTGGATGTGGCTAGACGCATACTCAGGTATGTGAAGTCCACATTGTAGTATGGACTATTTTATGAGACTGGGGTTCAGATACAGTTGCATGGATACACTAATGCTGATTGGGCTGGTAGCATTTCTGATAAACGATCTACCAGTGGATATGTGTTCTCTTTTGGGAGTGCTGCAGTCACTTGGAGCAGCAAGAAACAACCTACAGTTGCCTTATCCAGCACAGAGGCTGAGTACAGGGGTGCAGCAATGGCTACATGTGAGGTAGCTTGGTTGCATAAGCTACTTTATGATATGCATCAGCCTACAGATGGATCAGTTGTCATTTATTGTGACAACATGAGTAGTATACACTTGGCAAATAACCCAGTCTATCATGCTAGAACAAAGCATATTGAGGTGCATTATCACTATGTGCGGGAGAGGGTTTTACTAGGTCTTATTGATCTAGTTTATGTCAGCACAGAGGATCATGTAGCTGACATATTTACGAAGGCATTGGGCGCAGAGAAGCTGCGCAAGTTTAGAGACCTGCTTGGTGTGCAGGAATTGGGATTGAACTAGAGGGGGAGTGTTGAGATATCGAGCTCCACTCGTGATATGCCAGGGTGACCGTTGTGCATTTATGTCACCGACTTGTCAGTTGTAGATGCGGTTGGTACACCGCCTATGAATAATAGCTAGATGACAACTATCCTTATCTACTCTAGTTCGTAGCTCAGCTAGTATGCCACCTTAGTTAGTCGTCTTTGGTTTGAGACCCATATATAGGGTTCTTCTATTTCTTTGTACCAGACTTACTTTTTGGCTTACACAACTAAGAAGATGAAAGCAGGGTGAGATACCCTGTTAAAATATTTGGTTTTGAAGGTTATGCAACTCACCATTATGCTTATATGGTGAAACTAGTTAAGGATTTTGAGCCCATATGTTTTGAGGAGGCTGTTGGTCATGCTCATTGGGATGCAGCAATGGATGAGGAGATGGCTGCATTAGAGGCCAGCAAGACTTGGGATCTAGTATCATTGCTGAAGGGCAAGAAAGCTATTGGATGTAAATGGGTTTATAAGATTAAGCACAATGCAGATGGTTCTATTAGTAGGTACAAAGCTAGGCTGGTTGCAAAAGGCTATGCCTAGACATATGGCATAGATTATGATGAAACCTTCAGTCTAGTTGCTAGGATGGCAACTATCAGATGTGTGATTGCTTTGGCAACAACCAAAGGTTGGAGGTTGCAGCAAATGGATGTGAAGAATGCCTTCTTGCATGGTGATTTGCAGGAAGAAGTGTATATGGATCAGCCAGCAGGTTATGAAGATTTAGAGCATCCCACGTATGTGTGCAGGTTGAAGAAGGCACTCTATGGGCTCAAGCAAGCATCTAGAGCATGGTCTGACAAGATCAGAGAGTATCTTGTCAATATTTCCTTTTATGTTTCTGATGCTGATCACTCACTTTATGTGAGAAAGGGAGATGCAGGTTTGGTCATCATAGTCATCTATATGGATGACTTGATTATTACAGGTGATAGTGATAGTGGGATTGCTGAAGTCAAGGACTTTTTAAGAAGAAGTTTGAGATGAAGGATTTAGGTGAGCTAAGGTACTTCCTTGGCATTGAGGTGATCAGATGCGATGATGGTATATGGCTGTCCCAAAGACGTATGGCTTGGATATGTTGTCCAAGTATGGTATGACAACATGCAAACCACTTTCGGTCCCATTGGAGCAGAATGTAAAGTTGAGTGCTGATGTTGGGGATGAGATAGAAGACCCTACTATGTTCAGGAGGATAGTGGGGAGTTTGATCTACATGACCATTACAAGGCCAGACTTGAGCTATGCTGTTGGTCTTGTGCGTCAATTTATGCAAGTACCTAGAAAGCCACATTTGGATGTAGTCAGACACATATTGAGATATGTGAAGTCCACATTATTACATTATGGACTTTTCTATGAGGTAGGTATAGATGTACAGGTATTTGGATACACAGATGCAGATTGGGCTGGTAGTATGTCTGATAGAAGATCTACCAGTGGATACATGTTCTCTCTTGGTAGTGCAGCAGTTGCTTGGAGCAACAAAAAGCAATCTACAGTTGCTTTGTCGAGTATAGAGGCTGAGTATAGAGGTGTTATTGTTGCAGCATGTGAGGTAGTATGGCTACAAAAGTTAATGGCTGATTTGGATGTGCAGGTGAAAGGTCCAGTTGTCATTTATTGTGACAACATGAGCAGTATATAGTTGGCTAGGAACCCTTTGTTCCATGCCATGACAAAACATATTGAGGTACACTACCACTTTGTGAGAGAGAAGGTACTAGTAGATGAGATTGACTTGGTGTATGTCACCACACATGATCAGATAGCTGACATCTTCACAAAGGCATTGGGTACAGAGAAGCTTCAAAAGTTTCAAAGCTTACTTGGAGTTGCAGAGATGCGGTTGAGCTTGAGGGGGAGTGTTGAGATGACAAGCTCAATACATGCGGACATTGATGATGGACCACCTGGTTAGATGGGTCCACACGTCTACACTTAGCACATGGGTGGTCATTATGACTCTCACATGGCCACTGACTCATTACTTATTATATTCAAGTTGTTACACCTATTTACAGCTGGCATAGTTATAGCGCCAGTCAATTAGTGTAGTCGGTTATGCATTGTTTGACTTAGTAGGCCACTTTCCTTTATGTTGTATCTTATCTATACTTTGTGTACATTGAAAAGTGTGTGAAAGAAGAAGAAGAAACCAGCAAGAAAACGTTTTGGCCTCCATCTCTCTTCTTGTCTCTTAAGTGAGCTTCTCCTTGTGCATTCTGTGTGTGTTCGGCGCAGCATCTTGAGCAATTCCCCCCACCACGCGATTCTTGACAGATAGGCTCAAGGGTGACGTTCTCAAATATGTCACGGAATGTTTGTCTTGTCAACGCATTAAGGCAGAACATGTCAAAATATCGGGAAAATTGCAACCACTTGACATTCCCCAAATGAAATGGGAATTCATTAGTATGGACTTCGTTGTTAAGCAGCCCTTTGCATTAAATCTGACTTGCAGCCCTTGCTCTACCATTTGACCGACTAACACCAAGTTCTTTGTAATAGATGGCACATGTAATACATCTGAAAGACTCTTTGTCTTACCATCATGCAAGGACAAGGGAACTTTTTCAATGTGTGAAATTGGGTGGCATGAATCATCACTCGTCTGCACATAACCTGCATTCTGTAAATCCTGCATCTCTCCAAACCATTCTGCATGGCTGGTCATATGATTGGATGCACCTGAATCAACATACCAAACATCATCATGTGTTCCCTTTCCTGTAACAGCATTCAACATATGCTGCATAACAAATAGACTTTCATTATTGTCTTCATTCTGTCGTGAAGACGATGTATAGTTTCCTTGCTGCAACTTACCATTGCGAATATCATTTTTCTTAGCATAACATTGGGATGCAATATGACCTATTTTGCCACAGTAGTGACACACAATACCAGAGTTGTAGAACCTTTGTTCTGCCATCCACCTCTTCCTCTAAAGCTCCCCCTGCCTCTAAAGTTATCATGACCTCCTAAAACCTACATATCGCCAAATTGCTGATTCAATCTGTTTTGCTGGTTGTCACTACCACTTCCTGTACCACGGCCTCTTGAAGAGAACCTACCACGTCCCCTTCTTGAACAAGAGTAGAAAGCTTGGACATGTTCACCACTTCTTTCAGATGCCTCACTCTGCATGTTGATCTCTTCAGTGATCATAAGAGAGACCAACTCATCGAAATCTGGAAATGGCTTTCTAACATATACGGAAGTTACAAAAGACTTCCAAGCCTTTTCATTGTTAAGTCTACCCAAGGTAGATGATACCAAATCATCATCATCGGGCATTGCATCAATCGCTGCCAATGCATCTGCAATGCTTCTTACCTTCAGTGTGCATACTCATTGATAGGCATCTTCCCTTTCTTCAATGTATTCAACTCTTGCTTGAGTTGAATTTTTCGTGCCTTTGTATTTACGGAAAACATACTTTCAAGTATGGTCCAAGCTGCATATGAATTCTCTACATTTCTAATGTGTGCCAGCATATTATTGTCAATTACTGCAGACAGCCAATACATGACATTCTTGTCTTTTGCATTCCATTCTTTTCGTGCCTTTGTCTCTTGTGCAGTTGGAGGATCACTCACCTCCGGCTCCTTTTCTTCACCTGAAACAAACTCGTAGAGACCTTTTCCAATAAGGAAGTTCGTGACACGGAACTTCCATGAAGGGTAGTTGTTCTTGTCGAGCTTCTCAATGATGGGGCTTCCACTGTTCTCTGCCATTATCACAAAACTAATACCAAACAACAATTAAATCTTCTATAACCCTCGACCTGTTGTGCACATCAATACACTAGACAGCCTTTTTCACTGTCTGCTCAACAATACATGCAATCTGCAACCAGTTTGCAAATAAACCTTGTGTTTACTTGCTGGTAAACACCTTTGAACTTACAGATTTGAAATCTGTAACCTGCGCACCCACTTTCGGTCAATACAGTCGAAGTCACAGTGTACCCTGAAACTACTGTCCACAACCTTGCAGCTCTAAAACGGGCCCTGAAACGGCCTCAGATGCCCAAAATAATTGCGGGAAAGCCCTAAAGGGAAAATTTGCAGAATACATAGCACTCTTCGCACACACCAAATCTCACTGCAATCTGAGATTTTTGATCTGCCCTGCTTCCGGTGCCTCCACAGGCACTATCCAAGAGAAAGAGTGGAAGAATGGGAGAGCTTCTTACCCATGGCTTGCTTGCTCGAACCTTGCTTCTTCTCCTTTGCTTCAACCTTCGAAATCAGCCTCTCTCAGTGGCATGTCTCTGATACCATGTCAAGAATCGTGTGGTGGAGGGAATTGCTCAAGATGCTGCACCGAACACACACAGAATGCACAAGGAGAAGCTCACTCAAGAGTCAAGAAGAGAGATGGAGGCCAAAACTTTTTCTTGCTGGTTTCTTCTTCTTCTTTCACACACTTTTCAATGTACAAAAAGTATAGATAAGATACAACATAAAGGAAAGTGGCCTACTAAGTCAAACAAAGCATAACCGACTACACTAGTCGACTGGCGCTATAACTATGCCAGCTGTAAATAGGTGTAACAACTTGAATATAATAAATAATGAGTCAATGGCCATGTAAGAGTCATAATGACCTCCGACGTGCTAAGTATAGACGTGTGGACATATCTAACCAGGTGGTCCATCATCAATGTCCGCATGTGTTGAGCTTGTCATCTCAACACTATCCCAATAATAGCTCTTCCTGACTGCATTAAGGGTCTTGGCATAGCCAAGATGTCCTAAGAAAGGGGAGTCATGGGCTTCCCAAAGTATCTTTTGCTTGAGAGATTGCCTTGCAGGGATACATAATCTTGTCCTAAAGTAGACAAGTCCACTATTGATGACAGAGAATTCTTGATACTTCGTCTTTAACTTTGGGTCTTGATCCTTGATGGGGATCTCCCTTAGCAATTTCTGATAGACTGGGTCATGACATGCCTCTTCTTTAGCTAGCTCAAGAATTGGGTTGTTTGGCATTGATACCTTTGTGGCTAGTGATCTTGATGCTGATGGATCCTGCAAAATAAGAGAATTTAGAAATGCCTTGCGATTGAGTGCATCGGCAACTACATTCTCCTTTCCAGGCTTGTATTTGATTTCAAAATCATATTCTTCCAGTACTTCGATCCATCGACATTGCAAATATTAAGCTCATTTTGGGTGAAGATCCATTTAAGGCTCTTGTGGTTTGTCACTAAGGAAAATTTGTTACCTAGCAAGTAATGTCTCCAAAGTTTGAGAGCATGGATGACAGCCAACAGCTCCAGATCATGGATCGCATAATTTCTTTCATGGCTCTTCAATTTTCTTGAAGAATACGCTACGGAATGACCTTCTTGCATAAGCACACATCCTAAGGCAAGTGCGCTAGCATTAGTTACCACTTCAAACTCCTTACTAAGATCATGAAGTTTCAAGATGGGTGCTGATACTAAGCTTTGCTTTAGTTTGTCAAAGCTGGTCTGTTCGGCAGGTCACCATACAATTGCTACTTGCTTCTTTAGTAGATTAGTGAGAGGCGCTGCAATCAAAGCATAATCTTTGATGCAATCCAAGAAAGCTACGTATTTCTTTGACAGAAGTTAGTGTTGGCCATTCCAGAACATCTTTGACCTTGGGTGGATCTACTCAAATTCCTTCCGTTGATACAATGAATCCCATATACTCAATCTGTTGCTTGAAAAATGCACACTTCTTCTTCTTGGCATAAAGCTTGTGTGCTCTCATTGTTTCAAGAACAATGCGAAGCTGGGGTTCATGATCTTTTTCCTGTTTAGAGTAGACTAGGGTATCATCAAAGAAGACGAGTACGAAATCATCAAGATAGGCCCTAAAGATATCTTGCATTAACCTGTTGAAGGTAGCAGGAGCATTCGTTAGCCTGAATGGCATCACCAAGAATTCAAAGTGTCCATACCTTGTGCTAAATGTAGTCTTTGGGATATCTTCTTCCTTGATCCTTATCTGATAATATCCAGATTTGAGATCTATCTTAGAGAAGATCTTTGCACCTTGAAGACGGTCAAGTAACTCATCTATTCTTGGAATGGGGTATTTATTTTTTATGGTTGATTGATTCAACCCTCTGTAGAGTCAATGCATAGCCGAAGTGTTCCATCTTTCTTCTTTTGGAACAGCACTGGAGCTCCCCATGGTGAACTGCTAGGACGGATGTAGCCTTGGTCTAACAGTTGCTTGAGTTGCTCTTTCAGTTCAATATCTTCCGGGATGGACATCCTATACGGCCTCTTTGCAACTGGTGTAGCTCCCAGTGCCAGCTTGATTTCGTGGTCGACTTCCCTTTGAGGAGGAAGTTCTGTCAACTCCTCAGGAAATACGTCTACGTATTCCTTTAACCATGAAGGTTCTTCCCTAGATTCTTGATTCTGATCTAGGTTATTCAGTTTAATCAGATAGACAGGTAGGTAGGCCCTTTCTAACTCCCTCTATTATCCGTGTTGCTTTTGCCAACTGTATTTTTGGCTTACCAGCCTCTCCCTGAGTCGTGACTAGTTCCCCTTCAGAATTTCGAAAAGAGACTTGGCCCTTTCCACAGTGGATGTGGGCATCATTGGGTATTAGCCAATCCATTCCAAGTAAACATCCGTGGAAACCTAGGTTCATTACCCTAAATCTCACCGAAGTTGGCTTCCCACCCAGTAGGAATTTCACCTTAGTAGTTTGCCTAGTACAAAAGACCTCACGACCATTAGCCAATTCCACAAGTAAAGTAGGTGCATCCATTGTGGCTATCCCTAGCCTTTTTGCACAGATCGGTGAAATGAAGGAATGTGTACTGCCACAATTGATTAGGGCTTTGAAGCTTTTACCTTTATAATCTGATGGAGTTTGAATCACCGAGAATTTGCGATTCGGACCCTTCTTGTGCAAAGTGGCGTGAACCATTTCCCTCTCAATGTTAGTATCCATGGATGGATCTTCTTCGTCGCCCAGCTCCTTGTTGGAAACACTAGAGGTTCTCCCTCTGGCCATGACGGTGGCCCTTGGCCATGGGCGGCTCCTTGGAATTGCCCTTGACGATGTCCTCTGCTAAGCTTGGGACACTGCCTCTTAAACTATCCGGGCTCGTTGCAATGGAAGCAATGTAGGTTGTGGTCATTACCTTGTGTAGGAACAAAGTTGTTGACAGCATTGGCCCTAGCTTTCTTCCTTTGACCCGGATTCTGACCCTGCGCTCTCTTAGTCTGAGCCCTGGACATACCCTTGTTCTGATCTCTGTAAGGCCAAGTCCTAATATTCCTTGGTTTGGCCTGAACCTCCTGTATTATTGGTGCAGCTTGAAAGAGTGTCTTGTAGGTCCATTGGGCGAATAGATTCCAATCGGGTGTTTATGGGTGGATTCAACCCAGCACAGAACTTTGACACTTGTTGTGTCATATCCATTGGAGGCACGTACCTTAGGAGAGAAACAAACTTTGAATAATATGCATCAAGGGATAGTCCAAGCTGCTTCAATTTGTAGAAGCTGAGTTTCAGTCCATTGATAAACAATTCCTTTCTTAAGAAGTTTGGTTAATGGTAAAGCAAGTAATGAAAAATTACGTACAAACTTCCTATAGAAATTAGCAAGACCAAGGAATGAGCGTAACTCATGCACGTTTTTAGGAACAGGCCAATGCAGTATTGCATCAATTTTCTTAGGATCAACTTTAATTCCTTCTTTTGATACAATATGACCTAAATACTCAATTTCTATCTTAAAGAATTCACTCTTTTCAGGATTTGCAAACAATTGATTTTCTTTCAGTAATTGAAAAACTAATGATAAATGCTCATAATGCTCTTTTTCACTTTGACTAAACACCAAAATATCATCAAAGAAAACAATCACACAATATTGATATTTCAGAAAGATACGGTTCATCATTCTACTGAAAGTAGCAGGTGCATTAGTCAATCCGAATGGCATGACTAAGAATTCGTAATGGCCAAACTGTGTTCTGAATGCAGTCTTAAATATGTCAGATCTATCTAGCCTCACTTGATGATATCCAGACTTAAGGTCAATTTTGCTAAATATAGAAGATCCTTGCAGTTTGTCCATAAGGTCATCAACTCTAGGTATAGGATACCTATTCTTTACAGTGATCTTGTTTAATGCTCGGTAGTCAATACACATACGATAGGTATTATTCTTTTTCTTGACTAAGAGTACAGGTGCACCGAATGGAGAACTGCTAGGTCAAATTAAGCCTCTATTTAGTAGTTCTTCAACTTGACTCTGGATTTCTTTTTGCTCTATTTGATTGTGCCTATATGGTGCTTTGCAAGGTGGTTGTGTGCCAGGGATTAAATCAATCTTATGGTCTTCTGGACGTGAGGATGGTAAACCTGGTGGTAGGTCTTCTGCAAAACAGTCCTTAAAATATGCAAGAAATTCTTTATGCCTAGGGTGCATATGATTTTCCTTTGCTTGCAATTCATTCACCCAAATGAGATATGATTTAGTACTCTTGCGTAATGCACGTTTTGCTTGAGTATGCGAAAGCAATGGAAAAATACTAGATGCATGCATACCATATAATGTAATAGATTTTCCTTGAAAATTAATATTCATTGTGTGTGTGGAATAATCTATATTTGGATTATGCTGGTGTCTCCAAGGCATTCCTAAAATAATGTCGCTTGACTGTAATGGAACAACTAAGAAATTTCTTCTTTCAATATATGAACCAATTTAAATCTCTAAATCTTGCATTTTTTGTGTGCCATTGTACCTAGTGCCTAAAAATGCAGTTTTTATGCAATAATGCGTAGGTACAGTCTGTAATTTCAATTCCTTTACCAATTTTGTTGAAATAAGTCATGAGTACTACCGTCATCATGCAAGATAGTTCTTTCCTTTCCATGCACCAAACATTTCATAGTCAATAATGAATGTGGAGTAGGCATACCTGGTAAAGTGTCGGAAGTAGTAGTAGGATCAGCCTCATCTTCAGTAAAATCAGGCATATCCTCATGCTCGTCTTCGTCCATGGCTCCAAGATAGTTGATATGTGCTGGTGGCTTCTTTGAATGACAATTTGCTGCGAAATGCCCTGGCTGGTGACACTTATAGCATACTATTGGCTTGGCTTTGGTTACATTATTTGCAATGGCTGGAAGTCTGGGTACATTTGGATTTGCTTGTGGAATAGGCTTAGGATTTGGATTGACATTGGAGGGTAATGCAGGTGGTTTAGCCCAATTCTTGCGGAAAGATGGTGATGAAAAACGACCTGGATTAAACCTTCTAAAATTGGAATTGAATTATTTAGATCCATAATTACCATTGGCTTGGAATTGCTGTGGTCGTCTGTCTCTTCCGCGTAACTTATCTTCAGTGTCGTGAGCTAGTGAGATGGCGTCTTTAAGGGTAGCAGGCTTGAACATGTTCACTTCAGCGTAGTAATGTCCAAGAAGTCCAGACATATACTTCCGCTTATGTGTCGTCTCTGGTACGTCTTCAAGCATACATAGCTGTAGGAGTGCATTCCAAAAACGCTCTGTATACTGTGGAATAGGCTCACGATCCCGTTGTTGAAGTAGATCCCATTGCTTGATAGCCTTCTCATGAAATTGCAGTGCATGAACTTCTTCTTGAAATCTTCCCAAGTAGCAGGACATTCTATGCTCTTGCGTACTACAGTCCACCAAAGTGATACTCTGTCTATCAGATGATTAGTAACACACTTGATTTTATCTTTTTCTAGATAAGTTTCCTCATGGAAATAGTCATCAAACTGGCTAATGAATGATAAAACAATCTTTCCTTCTCGTATGCCATTGAAAGTGCAAAATTTGAAACTTCGTTTACTTATCTTGGATTCCTTGCGAATGGTTTGTGCTTCAAGAGTGGCGTCGATGGTACGTCGAATCAAATCTTCAGCTTGAGGTTCTTCTTTGTCGGTAGACGCTCTTTGTAATTTTGTCAATTGCGCTTGCAATGCTTGCCTAGCCCTTCACTCTTCTTCCAATTGTAACATGATTAGATCCAGCTTTTGTTCCATGGTAGGCTCAGGTAGGTCGTCTTCAGCCATAGGATCATCCATATGTGGGGTCGTCATCCTGTAAAACTCAATAAACCTTTCTCACTCAAAATCAGGTTAGCGGGATGAGCGTAGCTCAAATTCGGGGTTACAAGGCTATGTATTTTTGGGTATTTCTTTCTCAATTTTCAGAAAATCTGCAATATTTCCGTCTTCGTTTGCTGAAAATACTTCAGCGAACCTGTAGATAGGTAGAACACTTTGCCACGAACAACTTTCCAGTTCAGAGTTTTTGCGTAGGAACAAGCCTTCTAGGAGTTTTAAGCACTAGTCAGTTCTGACTCTAGTTGACTAGTCTGACTTGCAGAGTTGCAGACTTAGCCGACTTACAGAGTTGCAGACTTGCAGAACTTAGGCTGACTTAATGAACTTGCAGGACTTGATTCCAGTCGACTTGCAAAACTTGACTTTTGAGGTGCAGGACCTGAAGTTTGTCGACTTGTGTGTCTTGTACAACTTGATGAAAGCTTAAGGATTTAAGCTTAATAGCTTAAGCTATAGAAGGGGGGGTTAATAGGCAGCAACGGCGCGAATCGTGGGGGGGGAGGGGGGGGGTTTTCTCCACGACGCGTGATTTTCGGAAGGCCCTCTTACAGCTCGATGAGAATTTATGGAATTTCCTTAAGCTTTTAAGCTTTATGACTAAGCTTTTGAAGCAATTAGATATGAACTTCTTACTGTATATCCACGACTTGATGAAGGAGATGGATGCGTGGTCCTCCGCCTACACAGCCTGGTCCTTCGCGATCTGACAGTAGAAACAGGGGTTCTTGATCGCCAGAAGTCTGCCTGTATCGACGGTTCGCGACGAGATTGACTGTAGAGCCCGATCGTTCCTGGAGCTCCGCCTTCGCCCGAGATTGGTAGCGATTGGAAGCTCTTGATCTCAGCTCCGCTCTGATACCACTGGTGCGCAGAGGTCGCAGTATGCTCATGTAGTGAATCCCGGAAGGTCCCCAAGAACAATGAACTCTACCTTTTTGCACAAAAAACAATGTAAAAGCATGAACGACAAGAAGCAAGAGACCAATTGGGTTCAATCTCCCCCCATGCCTTGTGTGAGCGCTTCACAAAGCATGTATTTTATGTATATTTCCATCTTCATGCTCAATAATAGCCCAATTTACAAAAATATGACAAGCTTTTAGCTTTTGAGTTTGCTTTCTACAAAAATAGGTAATAAAGCTAATGGACGGTGCCCATAGAGTCTGGCACGCCCAATCTCAATGTCCAAATAGAAATAACATATCCATGTGCATAGGCACATACAAAATAATAATCAATAATCAATGCCTCAATAGACATAACAAAATATAGGCGTGGCGCCTATCAAAATATAATCCAAAGGTCGAATACTCGCTAGACTCCAATGCTTTCCTCCGCCACTGCTGCTATCTCTACACATCAACTGAAGCATTCACAATCGTTAGTAAAATAATACAATTAAACCGACAAAAGTGAATACCTAGCAGTCTTCAGCTACATAAATAAATCAACTGGTTAGAAATAAATCCTAACCTTAATTTATTACGAGTGCACACTCTAAACTCATAAACGTTTATTAATTTAATATGCATTTTGCGGAATCACCCGCTATGGAATCACCCACGTACACACTAAATTAATGAAACGCCCGAAAAGGATAGGCGTCCCCATCAACTTCTCGCACAAAGAATCCTCTTTGTGTATGAACCCCAGTCATCTAAGTTTACGGAATCCACCGTAAAACCTCACGGAATCCACCGTGGCACGGAATCCACCGTGGCACGGAATCCACCGTGGAATATGCCTCCTGGCATCAGATACACTCTCCCACACATGATAGTGACCCATATGTTGTTTATATAGCCTCTGTCAAGATAGGGTTAGGGTTTTCCCTGCCCCTAAGGCTATTCACACCCATCTTCCCTTATGCACCCTTTCTTACAGTGGGTTCCTATGCTTATCTTCTAACACCCCCCCTCAATGCCAGGGTGGCATTGGATTACAAGGCATGTAAGATGTCCCCCCCTTTAAACAACCGAGATGCCTTTATAAATCAGGCTACAAGAGTATTTTTAGGTAGATGGTTTAAAGATTCAAAAAGTCAATCTTCAGATGAATTGGAGGCATAATTGGCCACCAGTTCTTTGGGTACATCAGGAGTGTTGGGGCATTTACTAGTGATATGCTCTATCTTCTTGCATTTGTTACATTTCATTTTCTCCGGATACTTCTTCCAGTAGTTGTTTACAAGATGTCATTTTTTCTTATAGAAAGAACATCTAGTGAGAATTGTATGTACCAATACTTGATCACGAGAAGTTGAAGATGCCTGACTATTGCTGCCTTCTTTGTGATTCCTCTTTTCTTCATCCAAACATTGGTACTTTCCAATGTAGGATCTGGAATGTTGGTAAGAGTGGTTACAAGAGTAGAAAACACTTGTTTTACAGCTTTTAGGAGAAGAGCAATAGCATCTTCTTCATGTATTGGAGCTTGTACTAAGGCAAGCTGTGCCATAAGTCCCTTCATGTGAGAGATGAATTTTCCTAAGTCTTCTCTTGATCGATATTCCAAGCTAAAGAATTCAATTTTAAGGAAGATTTTAGTATTTTTACCAGTTTCTCCATAGAGCTTTTCAAGCTCATCCCATTTGTCTTTAGCAGTATTTAGTTGATCAACATGATGAATCAATGACTCATCTGTGTAACATAATGATTGCCTGGCCACGTTGGTCATCCTCTATATCAACTAGATTTGCAAAGTTAATAGCTCTAGTGCCTTGAATGAGAGGCCAATACCCTCTCTCCATCATCTTGTACTTGATAAGTACCTGCCATGGGTGGAAATCTTTGCCATCAAATTTTTGAATTTGAGGTCGGACATCAGCATATGTTGTGGCCATTGGAAAGGTCTTACCACTTGCTAGAACAAGGGCAGTGTCTAGTCCCTTACAAGTTTTCCACTAAATGCGGAAGCAATTCAAAGTTGTAATGAGGAGAAATGCTAAAAATCATACATATGTAATATTTCAAAATATGACTTTGGTGGTCCTTTCTTAGGAGCAATCTTCTTTCGAGGTTTAATGGTCTTTTTAGGCTTCAATGATTTGAACCTAGACTGGACTTCGGGCTCCTCCTTGTGGTGTGGCTTAGTGGACGACCCTTGTGTTGGACAAGGACGGTCTATGATTTCAATGCTTGTTGGTGATGATTCTGAGGAGAGTACAATGACACTCATCCCTCTAATTTCATTGACCAATATACTTAAGAAAAAATCACTCAAGATATGCAATACACTTCTAGTGTATGATGGTCTATGTGTTTATAGTTGTACACATAGCCTTACAACTTGAAGCAAGGTACTTAGTTGTTTTAATTTCCTGATGAAAAACATTCAGATTATGTAAGTATTAGCAGCAATGATGATTAAGCAATGTGCCTTAGTGCTTGCAAGCACTCATCTATAGCTCATGTCGTTAGAGATGGTAAATGTCGATCTTAATGAACTTGATGATGAACCTTCAAGTAGAGGAACCTCTAAAATGAAGTTCCCAGGTTCATCACTCTAGAAAAGTTAACTCAATGATTAAAATCATTGTTGATGACCAAACATTGAAACAAATTGAAGATGGAAGAAGCTTGAAGCTCCTGGCTATGGCTGCCAGAGATTGACAGTTAGGGTTTGGCTTATAGCAACCAATAGAGGTCAAATTTCCTATAGCCCTCTTAGGAGTAGATGGCCCACTAGGGGGGCTACAAAATCCCTATGGTGGCTGCCTTCAATGCACCCTCTCAGCACGCCCACCAACACACAATGTCTCGCCTGCAGATCTACGCCTCTTTCTGCGATTTTGACAATGCTGCTCACCATGACATCCAATGTCAGAGATTGACATGCCATGGTGAATTGCCCAGTGCTTAGGAGAAGATCTCCAGAAGAAACTAGAGACTGAAACCCCTTCTATTTCCCACATCAACTCCTCCAAGGTCAGGGGGTCTAGCTGGCTATGGAGTTTGAAGGTCTAAAATGAGAGAGATGGAGATTGTCTTGTGCACTTAGTGGAGCTGAGATTTGAGGAAGCTGAGGGGATCAGAGGAGGCTCCGATACCACGTGAGAAAGCAGAGTTGCACCATTGGAATGTGTGCACAAGAGGAAAGAGAGAGCTCAAAGTGCAAGAACAATATCTTATTTACCAAGTTGCTTACAAGTACAACTTGGGTACACTCTCCCACACATGATAGTGACCCATAGGCTGTTTATATAGCCTCTGCCAAGCTAGGGTTAGGGTTTCCCCTGCCCCTAAGGCTATTCACACCCATCTACCCTTATGCACCCTTGCTTATAGTGGGTTCCTATGCCTATCTTCTAACAACCTAAACTACAGGATGTTTTAGGAATAGCTTGAATTGTAGGAATTTCAAGCAGTTACTTGAACTACAAGATTTTTAGTCAGTTACTTGAACTAGAAGAATTTCAAGATGGTTACTTGAATTGTATGATGGAAATGACAAGCATAACCTAAATTGCAGGAAAGATAGGAGGAAGCTTGATAAAACTGAGAGGTCTAGCCAACAAAGGAGTTTTCAAGAATTTTTCAAGAATAACTTGAATATCATAGGCTGAAGATCTACTACTCCATCATTGTAGAAGTTAGAAGGTTGGCTCAAAGAAAAGCAGGTTCTTTTCAAACTTTAGATATGCTTCATTACAGGTAAATCCAAGAAGAAGGAAAAGAGATGCAAAGTATGCTTTGAGCATGGACATACTTCAAAGTGCTATCCATATGTTCATGAATCCTGTGAAAGAGGAAAGTCTTGTAAGTATTTCTGCATGGTTGATCTGTGTAAGCAGTTTAATGGTATTCACAAGAAGTTCTCTTCAGCAACAAAGAAAGGTTCAAGTTCAAGACTGGATAGAGCATGGGAAAAGCTAACTTCTTTTGAGACTGTACTTGATGATTTATGAATGGCATTATGATCATGAAGGCCAGAAGGTTAAGTCTTGATCAAGTTTGAAGCAGGTTCAAAGAGCAGTTGAGAAGCTCAAAGAGAAGTATTATGATGTTTTATCAGGATTCAAGTTCGAGTGATGATGATGATTGCTACCCTTTACCTATGGTTTTGCCAAAGATTGAGGCTAAGGAAGTGAGAGAGGACAAGAGCCAAAGCAGCCAAGAATCCTTGAGTACTCCAAACCCAACACAGGAGATTACCAATGGGAGAGTGGAGCATTACACACTTTACATCGACAATTTGAAGGTATTTTCCAAGGAAGTTGATCAGTTTGGTGATTAGTCTAGTGATCAAGAAGATCAATTGCATATTCAAGAAGATGATGTTGTCATGGATGACAAGAATGAGGATTATGATTTTCTTAATGAAGATGCTATTATGGATGATTTTCTTGGTTCTCTTACTGGTTTTGAGGAAGATTATGCAGGAAGTGCGTCAAATTTCACTAAGAGGCTTTACAAGCACTTGAAATGTCACTACCTGTATTGCAAAATCCATCATTTTTTAATGTATTTTTTCGGTATACCTATATTTCCAGCATGCTGAATACTATTCTGGGTCATTTCATTGTTCAATCTAATGAAATTAAACCAGTTTTCACTTCTGTAAATTTTCAAGCTTATTGCCTGCATGAGCAGTTTTCAAGACAACAAGCTTTAGGATAACAACAAATCAATTTTCAGCTAGTTTTAGGACAAAAAATGAACAATATTTTGACAATGATAATGTAAGAGTAGATTTACATAGTTCATCCAATTCATCCCAAGTATCGTGATCAATGCCTTGGGACTTTACACTCTTGGTTTTCAAAGGCCTAACATGCTTCTACCATACCTTTGTCTTCTAATAGGTAAAATTAGTGCCATCAAGCTTTTCAATATTGAAAATATCATTATTATTTGAAGAACCAATCAACGTAAAATTGAAGAGAATGGGCTACTATAAACAATTACAAATTAGCCCCAAAAACTCAGCCAAACAGAAGGAAATACCAAAGTATAAAGTTGTCCCCACCAACAACTGCAAGTAATAGACTACCAAAGTACAATATCTACTCTCAAAGACAATGCTGAAAACTATAATTAGGACAATGCTAAATTGAAGATACTAGTACATGTCGATCCAACTATGGGAAAATAGCCAAGAACGAAAGCTCCCACTGCTAGGGATATCCAAGTAGCAACCTAGATACAAAAAATGTAACTAGTAGTGACTAAGCAAAGGCCACCGGTACCAAAGAGTATCACAAACTCAAAGTGTTAGTAAACCATACATCTCATAATCATATACATCACTGACAAACTACTGACACAAGTAAGTGCTAATGTACAAATCATACGGAATCAAATTAGCCCATAAGCAAGAGTAATTATATCCAATATAGTGTACATGAGAACATATACATGAACCAAGAGTCTTAAAGAACCAATCTCAACTACATAAAGAATCAAAATCTCTAATGCTGATAGCAAGTAGCTCCCATTGAAGCAAATCCAAATGCCAAATGAGTAATATAAGCTCAAAACATCAAGTACATGACCATCCGAAATCCAAGATACATCTAGGGGCATGAAACCCAAGTAAGTCTTCAAGCCCGTAATGTCAATGACTAGAGCAACTAAAGCATAAATCCAAAGCTCCAAAGCATATGATAAAGCTCAAGTCCAAGTGGTAAAGCCATCCATAGCCATATCCAAGTCCAAGTATCAATACTAGATATCAATTCATGTAAGTGGCATACCCAAATAGCATCAAGCCTCAATAGGCATAAAGTTACTATTAATAGCTTGCTACCAAACTATTATTACAAAAATGAAATTCTACAAAACTTAGCTAATCAAGATCTAAACAATCCAATTAGCATCCCAAAGCATAAGTATAACATCTAAGCGCCAAAGTAGCATCACCAAGGCATTAAACATGCATAATGGAGCTCACTGTTGGTATCCAAACCAAAACTGTTCTGTTTTGTGTGAAATAGAGAACTAAAAATTGCATAAAATCATCTCTATGGGTGCTTAAATTTGTAAATTTTGTCGTGCTCTTTCTTTCTAGCTATAAAACACATGAATATGATATCATATGTAAAAATTATGGCCAAAATACAAAAGTGTTGTCGAGTTGCCACAACTATCCCAAGTTCTACAGCATGCTCTCTGGGCTACTCCTCAGCTCAATAAGCACTCAACAAGGCTCAACTAAGCCCTAGGAAGCTCCTTATAGGTCAAGAGCACGTTGGAACAAGTCGAGAGAAGGAGAGACTGAACAAGTCGAGAGAAGGAGAGACTCAATGTGTATACCTCAAGATAAAGAAACAACGCCTGCCATGAAACCTTGAGCTAACGCTTTGAATCTACATTGAAGAAAAGGATGACAAAGCTCCTCAAACACTTGCTCTAATACCAATTGAAAGGTAGAGCCCGAGTGGAAACACACGAGTGGAAGCAAGAGCTATGGTAGATGGAGCAAGAGAGTAGGAGAGACCGTATATGGGGACTCCAATAGTCACAATGTGTGACAAACCTTCCCTTATTCAATAGTCACTGAAAGAATAAAGAATAAAGTGAAAATAATGAGCACCTGCCACCTACAGTGTACAAGTGTGCAATCACGGGTGTGTGAAGTAAATACAGGGCAATGTAGGCACAGGTGCCTTTACCCCCAACATATTTCTACCTAGAGAATCACTATTTAGCATACTAGTTACTATGGTTTGATATGCATGTATGTATGGTTTGTTATGGGGCTCTAAGACTATATGTTGCATCAAATATGAGTGATATTCATGCAATGTATATTTTACATGAGTACCATGTGATATATTTTTGCTATGAGGCCTTGCCTATGCTTGGTTCTTGCATTATCCTATCTTAGTATGGTCAAAATATTTTTTGTTTTTAACATGTTGATACACTACTTATGGTTTTGACAATGATTACAATTGATGTGTGCAAATTATAACTTGATTTTGCTAGCTAGAAATTTTAATGAGTTGTAGACATGGTTGGTTAAACAACAGTTGCGGATTTTTTTTTACTATGATATCACATGTATTTCCAATGGTAGCTAGTACCTTTGTTTCAATGTGATAAAGTCAAGCACAATTTCAATGATTCAAGGGGGAGATCTATCACGAGATCATGAATTTTTAACTTGATTGGGACAATTAAGTTGTCCACGTGTGTGCATAAGTTGAAAGGTGAGTCATGATGACAAGTGCCAATAGGTACTTGGTGTTAGATCTTGGCCAAAGACATTAAATATGCTCTTGGGAAAGACTTTTGGTATCATGGGGAATTAAAGAATGAAAACATTGAATGGCTCAAGACCAAGTTTAATAGAAGTTTCAACACTTTCAAGTTCATATGACTTACGAATTTATAATTGAGGTTGGGTATTAGTCAATTATGTTGGAAATGTACACTTCACACTTGCTAGAAAAAAATAATTCATTATTAGTGCAATAGTAGTGTCTTGAGATTGGATTTGAATCCTATGCTAATAGAGAAACATTATTGGATAGGCCAAAGGTTATCCATCACCTTAAGGTCTTGAGAGCTAGATAGCTATTGTAGTTTATGGGAATCTCTCTCTACTAGCCTAGGATCCAAACCCAATCTCAACACATCACTTTTATACTCATAGTGAGCTAGTTTTCTCTAAGAAGTACAAATCGCATTTCTAATATATACCCCCCCCCCCCCCCCCCTCTCAAACCACACCTTTGTTGAGGTCCTAGTGCCCCATCAAGCTCACCAATTGAGCTATAATACTACATTAGAAACTAGATGGGAGGAGTTACACCAAACAACCATCAAATTATGGGAGTTTCTCTCTATTGGTCTAGGATTTAAACCCAATTTCAACACATCATCCCTACACTGATAATGAGTTGGTTTTCTCTAGTAACTATGGAATGCATTTTCAACAACTCCCCTCAAGCCATACCTTGGTTAAGGTCCAAGTTTTTTCCAAGTACACCAACTTAAGCTCTGATATATATTAGAAATCGGATGGGGAGTGCTACACCCTGCCCCCCCTTCAAGGAGGTGTAGTGTTGCCCACCCGATTTCTAATATGGAATTAGAGCCTCAAGGAAGCACTACCCACTCAATTCCTAATATAGTATCAAATTGGGGAGGTGTATCACTCCCCACCTAGTTTTTAATAGGGGATCAAAGCCTCGAGGAGGTGTATTGCTACCCACCCAATTTCTAATAAGGTATCAAAGCCCCAAGGAGGTATAACACTTCCCACCCAATTTTTAATAAAGTATGATAGCTCAAGTTGGTGAACTTGGATAGAACTAGGACCTCAACCAAGGTATGGCTTGAGAAGAGGTGTTGGAAATGCAAGCCACACTAGAGAAAACCAATTCACTATTGATGCAACAATGATATGTTGAGGCCGAGTTTGAATCCTAGGCTAATAGAGGAATAGTTTCATAATTAGATAAACCAAGTTTGAATCCTAGGCTAATAGAGGAATAGTTTTATAATTAGATAAACTGAAGCTCATCTATCACCTTAAAGTTTTGGAAGTAGGATAGCTAGTCTAATTTGTGAAAATCTTTTATTAGATATGCTTAGTGCCTTACCCTCAAAAGATACCACCAATGATCCACAATACTCAAATTTGTAAGGCCTTTGGTTTGAGCAAATGTGTGTGAACCCAAATATTAGTTGTATCTTAACTTGTAGATTAGATGAGGTCTATGTAATCAAATTTAAAAAAGGTAGCTTGTGTGGATCTAGCCTTTGGGTTAGAGCAACTAAGTCGATAGCAACTCAATGCACTCTGTACTGAGTTGCAAGGTTTGAGAGTTACTAAGGACCCCTATTTGGGATCCCAAGTGCAACAAAGGTGGCCCTTGGCTGAGGAGCCCAAGGGGCTCCAAGAGGTGTATAGCCCCCTTTGCAAAGCTTTGAGAGTACACCTTCAACTCAATAGTAAAGGGAATATTTGCTAGAATATTCCTTGGCCAAATAGCAACGGTTAATAGGTATATCAAGTAGACCAACTTGACCACCTTTAGGGCTATAAAAAGGAGACCCCCTCAAAATCATGATCATCTATCCTTCACCCAATCAAAGTTCTTCCAACTAGCCTTTAAAGTCTTCACCTAGATTCTATCTAGATCATCATTTAAGCTTCACACTAAAAGTGTACGTGTGGACAAAGCCATACTTGTATCAATTTGTGTGTGATTAAGGAAAACTCTCATATTCTCTAGTTTGTTGTCTACTCTCTATTCCTTGCTCAGATTTTGTTTACTACGTTATGTAATTTTCACAAATTCTTGGGCAAGGCCAAGCAATTTTTATTTTCCACAACTATTATTGGCTAGAAATTCATTTCTAGCATTTGAGTTATGCATGGGTAAGTTCTTCATTTGGCGCACATGGGGAAAACATGTCATCCAAGGCTAGAGGAGCCCGTTCTATGGGTATTCAAGGCTGTTGGCCTGCAATGGGAGAGGACATTCTCAACAAACCACCACTCTGGTTCAATCTAGCAAGTGACACGCGATCCAAGGTTTGTGTCAGCAATACACCCATCTCTAGCAACATGCAATTGAGTTTTGGATATGAGGTATTTTTCAACATACAACTATTGTAATCTCTTAGCTAGAATTGAAGATTTCTCTTATGTACTACTCATCTCTCCTTTCCCAGCAATTCAAAGATTCCTAGCTCTAAAAGTTAGTATTACATACCTGATTTCAGTACAAATTAGGGTTTGCATATCTGTGTTGGCACACATGCACAAAGAATTCAATCGTGTATGAAGCCTTGCTGCTACAAAACAATGAATTCGCAATAAATCTGAAGACATTTAGTCATCCACAATAAAAATGACTTGCATGAAATGTTACAACCTCAGCTTGGCTCCCTGAACATTTGTGATAGCAAGTGGCTCTAGGTTTTGTGGAGATTGTGCTTGCTTCACTGAGGATTGGGAAACTTTGGCTGAAGAAACTCAGACACATTCCTTGAGATCTCAACTAGAGGAGCTCGGACATAATCCTTGAGTTTGTGGTGTGGACCATGAGTCTCTTGTGAATTCGACCCATCTCCATTGTACTACAAAATTCTGGAACAAAGATTAAATATGTATACTGCAAGGACACCAATTTTGGGGCCAATCTGTCTCAGCTGTCTCATTTGATTGGTAGTGCACAGAATTTGTTAATTATTAATTTCTTGCTTGCTGTGAATTACACGTGGTTTTACAATGCTGTGAGTTACATGTGGTTTTAGATGCACTTCATGGAAACAGCTATAGAACAACTGACAGTCGCACAAGGTTTCCTTTTGCTTGTGGTTGGTGACCCACGGGAGTCTTGCAGTCAGTAGGTAGCTGCCGCAAATGCAAGACAAAGTTTGCAGCATCAATGCATGAAGACTCCAAAGCACTATATAACACCATGTGAGAAGACCCCATTGGTGTATAGAGGAAATTTCAAAATTCTTTGCCAGGTATAAAGCCATGCATTGGCTGCATTAGCTGGAGGACCTTCTTCAGGGGCAGTCGGCCAGGGTAGGCATTTACTTTCAAGGCTAACATATAGATACTTATCTCTTGGCGTTGTGCTCAGAAGTCTAGGAGCTCATTGTGAGGTTCACAGGGGGCACATCGGGCTCACTGCCAGCTGATCCTAAACAGGGAGAGCCCTTCAATGCACACTACCCTAGCAGACCTGTGGTCTTCCAACATTCACAGCTTCAGGTAGGCACTCAGCATCGGCAAGAGATTCAACTGTAGTTTGTCACACCTGGGTTTATCATAGCCTGTTTTTCACACTACAGGACCATAACCCCTAGTGGCATCACATTCCCCTGCCTTGGCTTCTTTCTCCCATTCGTCCCATACCATCTAGAGAGGCCTTGTATTCATGCATTATTGACTTTCTAGCTCCACCTTTGCTGTTGATCCCAAGCACTTCATGATTTTTGCGTAACATGATTAGTTAATTGCAATAAAGAAAAACAGCCGGTAGACCTGCCATGTAGCACCCAGCCTGCCTGCCAGTCCACTGCCACATGCATGCCACATAATCGCTCAATCAGCTGCCTGCAACATCATCACCTGTATGGCTGCCCATGCACCTGTGCACAACTGCCCTGGGTGCCACTCAGTCTACTACATATATGCCTTTTTCTTTTCTTGGCTTGGTATTTCCAAAGAGAGCACAGGAATTTGATAAACCTCTTGCAGAACCCCATGTTTTCAGACTTAGATACACTCGCACAAATCAACCCATTTCTGCCCCCTTTTTTATCCATGACTCTGGTATCTTTATCCTCATCATGTTGTTGATTAAGAATGGCAAACAGGGCAAGTTTTTCCTACATTTGGACTGGTCATGGTCCCAAAATTGATGAATTTACCCTTAATGAAACCTTTTTGCCACCATCAGCCCACACTTCAAAAACCCAGGTTATTTCTCCTCACCAAAGAGATGACTTCAGATTTTCCAGAATGGACTTGTGGGGCCAGCGTAAGAACTCAATCAGCTGCACATGTTATTACCCCTACATTGGGATGAAACTTAGTGGCTTGAGTTTTAAATCCTTGATTCCTTGGCTTAGTGCCCTTGCATGACCAAAAAGACATAGCATTTAGCATCTATGGCTGCATATACATTACTATTCCTCACATTTAGACATGCTTCTCCTTGTGCAATGCTACTCACAACTGATGTTTGCCAGAATAAAGGAGGTTGCCGTATCTTGTGGGTCCAACATAAGAACTTGTTTGGCTGCATGCTTTGTTAGCCTTTCATGGCCATGAATCCTGCATGCACCCAGAAATGCCCTCCAAACATCAGGACTAGGTTGAAGTTTCATTTTTCTAATCAGTTTCTCTGCTTCATCTAGCCGTCCTGCTCGACCCACCAGATCTACCATACACACATAATGCTCATCAGTTAGACTTATTTCAGGTTCCTCAATCATTGAAACAAACATACAAAAGCCATAATCAACAAAACCTGCATGGCTACAAGCAGAAAGAACACTCACAAGGGCTATGTGATCTGGAGCAATGTCTTCATGTTGCATTTGCTCAAGTAACTGAAGAGCTTCCATCCCACGACCGTGCTGAGCATAACCAGCAATCATGGTACTCCATGAAACAACATTCCTTGATGGCATACTTTCCAAGATCTTGAGTGCTACCTCAATGGTCCCAAATTTAACATACATGTTTATCAGTGTATTTCCTATCTCAACATTTGCATCAATTCCCAACTTGACAATATCATTATGGAGCCGTTTCCCCTGTTCCACAGCTAGGAGGGCTCCACATGCAGTCAGCACGCTTGAAAATGTTATCTTGTCTGGCTTCACACCTCCCTCGTCCATATTATCATACAGTGTGACAGCTTCCTCCTCAGGACCATGTTGCACATATCCTGCAATCAATGCATTCCATGAGACAGTATCATGCACAGTAGCTTTATCAAATGCACGTTGAGCAGCCATCATACATCCACATTTAGCATACATACTGATGAGAGAGTTGGACACTATGGGATTCACTTGCAACCCAGTTTCTCCAATTTGGACATGGACATGTTTCCCATGTTCCAAATACCCCCCCTCATCATATCCCTGCAGTATCGCCAAAAAAGTAAGCTCATTGCACCTGGTTCCTTCCTGTTGCATTTGTTGTTGAAGTTGGAGTGCCTCCTGAGAAAACCCAAATTTTGCATAGCCTGAGATCATTGCAGTCCATGAGACTATGTTATGCTCCTGCATGGTATCGAACACTCTGCGTGCATCATCTATGCATCCACATTTTGCATACATGTCAATGAGAGTGTTCCCAACAAAAATGCTACATTCTGATAGATTTTTTATTATACAGGCATGAAGACCTCTCCCTTTCTGTAGATTCCTTGAGCTGCTGCATTCTTTTAGGATTCCCAAAAGCGAAGCATCTGCAAGTATATCTGGCATTCCCAACTTCACTTACCTTATTAACATACATACTGGAAACCTCCCTTTCACAGGCTCTCCCTTATCAAATAAACCTGGAAAAAGGAGACAAAGTCACATGCGCATGTTCCCACACATGTGCATACAAAGATAGTGCCCTTGATCTCTGTTGCTAATACGTTTTCCGTCGTCATATCGACACCCACAGGTAGGATGCGTCGCCCTCCGGCTTGCTAACATCAAAGCATAGTTGACAAGGGATAGGCTAGCCAATGATCCGAGAGCTTTGATGGCATCTTGTCCTGAATCTCTTAATTTGATCTCCTTCAAGGGATGGCATATGCGCTTAACTGCCTGCTACTCTGCTTCTGATGAACTCTTCCTTACGTGATAATTTGATCCATATCCTTAAACAACCCGACGATAGAACCGCATACTGATCAGTGGTGTCTGCTACCTTTTTGTAGATGACACCAATAGAACTATACATAACAACACCACTTGCCTCACCTCCTTTTGGAGATGTTACAGGAATTCTGTCTAGCATCAAGTTCTATTGTCAGTCCAAAGAAGGCAGGCATCAAGTCCACCTCGAAGCTTGTTCTAGAATGGCTTTCGAATCAAGGTTGTTCTATTATCCCTAAGGTGAAAATCTTACGCCTATTAGGCATTCCCATGGGATTCATGGTTACATGAAACCAAAGATGGCAATGGGTAATGTCAAGATTGAGAATGAAACTGGATTATTGGAAGTGTTTCCAAGGAGGCCACACAGTTGTCTTAAAACATATCATTATCTCTTTTGTCATTAACTTCCCCTCTTGTTGCGCCCCCTAAAAAATGCCATCAAAGATATTGAAGCCATTAGTCCTTTGGCACTCTTCAAAAAATAATAGCAAGACACCTCAAGTAGCCTGGAGCACTTGTATACTTCCCAAAAACAAAGGGGGGCTAGGTCTCACTAATTTAGAAAAAATGGCCGCAAAACTAGTTGCCCAATGGATAGTAAGAAGTCTTCAATATCTCCAAGAGTACTAGTTGTTTTACTACATAGGAATGTAGATAAGTTTGCCATCAAGGAGTGCCCAAAAAGGGAAGTAATTGTCAGTAGTTACAATAGCTTTGGCCAAACTCAATCTGGTTCAATCTCTTTTGTGGGACTATGCCTAGTAACCTCTTAGATGTGGGATGGAGGCTTTATAAAAAAGGGATTCAACTGTGGGAAGACATCTGGGACTACAATCCAAGCGGCTAGATTGCATGAACATGATTAAAAGAATCCACAAAAGGATTTGGAGGTCCTCACACAATGGATTAACCAAAGTCCCCCTAGTGTTGCTAAAGTAATACAAATTAAAGGACAAATTAATATCAAGTTAGTAATATGGGAAAATGGTTTACCCCTCCTTCCCTTTCTAACCTCCCAACACCGAACCACAAACTCATAAATAAACTAAATGAAAAATGGCACATTAACCGGGACTCATACCAATGGAAAATTAGATTTACACATTTTTTATTTGGGACCATCCCTGCCAAAAATTCCACTCAATTATGGCTTATTCTACACTAAGGACTTTGGATAGGAGAGAGCTCTTTAAAATTTAATATTAGTGATGGTAAATACCCCCATGCTAATTTGAAACTAAATCACTTAGAACTCATCTCTTCATGAGTGAAGGGAGAAGCCCAAGTGAGAGCACAAGCAAGTGGAAGCACCAAAAGTATGAGTTATGGCAGATGGAGCAAGAGAGAAAGAGAGAGACTCAAGATGTGGGAACTCCAATAGTCACAATGTGTGACCAGCTTTTCATTATTCAAATGTCACTGAAAGAATAAAGAATAAAGTGACAATGATGGGTGTCCACCACTTGCAGTGTACAAGTGTTCGAGTGCTATCAATGTAATTAATAGACATGCGGCATAGGCACAAGCACCTTTACCCCCAACAACCTCCCACTTAAAGACAAATGTGCCCCTAGTGAGGAGAGAACAACAACAAAAAATGACAAAGTACAAATGTACATAAAGTACAATAGGATGAGGAAAGGCGTCATCTCATCCAACGCCCATTAGCTTCCTAAGACAAAAATGTTCCATTGAGAGGCTTTTAGTGAGTAGATCTATAAGATTTTGTTCATTGAAGATTTTGACAAGCTCGATGGACTTTTCCTCAATGGCCTCTTTGATAAAGTGGTAATGCACCTTAATATGCTTTGTCTTCGCATGGAAGATCGGATCTTCGCCAACTGGGTATCACTCATAGAATTCGAATGCACTATAGGAACCACATCAATAATACCAAGATCCATGACTAGATGGCCTAACCAAAGAGCCTCCTTGCAAGCCTCAATGGGGCTGAAGGACCTTCTGGATGTACTCCTCCTATGACAAATGGTCCCTATCAATTGAGATTCAAAGACTGCCACTTATTAGTGGCTTTCGAAAAATGCACCACCTGTCCAGACCTAAAACGGGTCTAACACTAGCTCGATGGCACTAGCCATGCCTCTACTACACACCCAAACCACCCCTCACGGCGTCGCGGCCAAGAGCTTCTAAGGGATATGCTATCCTAACCTCGAATACAAAAGTTTGCATTTGTATGGATTGTAATTGAATGGATAACTCTTCCCATACTCCTCAAAGGGAGTCCATACACATATTGATATTATGTACCACGTAAGCACAAACAAAGGTAGCACCCCTCGACGGATTGCCATGGCTCCACTACGGCTCTCCTACCTTGGGGATTGGCCCCAAGAGATGCACTATGGTGAACACATAAAGCACGTATGGAATACTCTCCACTCTTTTAATCGATTGATCGAGGAGATAATAGATAATCCTTATCAAATATTCCCCAAAAGGAATGAACCACTAACGCTATAGCTTAGGGTACCTCACGCTCAATGTAGGTCACCGTTCTCATGAAAAACAATTGCTATGCATCCAGGATGATACCATGTTTTGTGTGCAATGCAATTGTGTATGTTTCTTAGTGCGAAACCATTTTATAATTGAGAACCAGCATTGTGAAGGTGCAAAAACATCTATTTTCATGCCTTTCTTCTAACCGAGATTGTTAAGTTGCTTGGGGCTAGCATCAAGCATGCTCGTGCTATTACACCCTCCTAATTTTAAACCACGTGCATCATATATGCCAGGCATCATAAAAACATCAAAATTCAGCATATTATCAGCACTTAACAACCCCCTTCTCCCTACCACTTAAGATTGTGCATCTGGTGGTAAGTTTAGAGAGTGATTTTTATGTATTTTTCCTACATAAAAGCAATAAACACTCATTGTAACACAAAGATAGGGCTGAACTAAGGCTAAACCTCATGCCTCAGCCTTACCATACATTTACAAATACAAATTTTATTTTTTTCTATTTTTTGGATGCAAAAAACTTTTTTTTCTATTTTTTCTTATTTTTTACTATTTATTTATGAATGAATACTAATATTTTCTAATTTACTAATTTAGATTGATTGGTATTATTGAGAAATATTTTTCTATCATATTTAATCCCATACAAACACTATACTCCAACAAAACCCAAAAAACCTATGATTTTTCTTAAACCGCAATGTTGCAGGTTTTGCATGTTTATAAAGAAATTGTTAAATGACTAAATTTTATTGATTTCTTTAACATTTCTAATGGATCAGAGCATCGACAGCCAAATGCAACCATTTCCAACCAAAATTTATTATAAAACAATTAAATCTGCCACTTACTCATAAAATGGTGCCTTATGTCGTACGTATCTCGTGATTGGAGGCCCTTGACGCTTTCCAACAGCCATGAAGATCCTTCCAACCTCGATCTACGCTCCTTTGCGGTCCAATATCATTCCACGATCAAAATCTTTCATCTCATCCCACCCCCTTCTCTCATAGAATCAACCATGGAAATACACAGGAGGAGAGAGGAGAGAGCAAGACTAAAAACATATCTCTTGATAGAATGCATCATTTTTTTAGCAGATTGAAGCGTCGAATAGTGTCCAAATTCTCTATCTTGCTACCTTCTTCTCTCAGTCTAATGTCAAGGGGCACATAAATGATTTTTTAATTCAAAGAGGGGATGCCGAAAAAAACGGTGTCCCCCCTCCTTCCCCCATGATTCATGTTTGTTGGTCTTTAAGCCTTTAAACAAGGCTTAAGGCTTAAAGCCGTAAAAATTTTGGTTCAAGTTGGAGTTTTTGTATTGCGCGAGGTGGTGAACAGAGACCCAAACGATCTTTGATTCATGAATGGACGGGATGGCCAACTCCGTGGCATTAAAATCTATAAACTTGGCCTCCGTCATGCACTTTTCAGCACTCGGATCACATAGTTGCTTTATAATGTGAAACCTTGTGGGGATTAAATGGGGGGTCAAATGGACTTCCATTGACAAATTGAGACTTGCATTGCATTCTTGTCATCAAACTCCATCTAGGAAAACTCTAGCTCATCGATCCGCAATCGTTTCATTTTCCATGAAGAACTCCCAGGCTCTTTTTTGCTTATAAAATGGGCCCTAAAAATCCAATCTCACCAAGCTTTGGTGTTATGAAGAAGATACTAGATCCGGAAGCCAAAAAGCATGTGATGGAGGCTAGGCTGATAGATTTTGATGCCAAAAAGCCGCTTGTCCAGTTGGATTGTGATTCTGAGGCCATTTGCCCCTCCAACCGAGTCGAAACCACTTGTAGCCAAGTAAGAACATCCAAAACTTGAGTTAGATAAGTTAGTGGTTAATGTTTTAACCATAATTAAGAGAGAACAAAGCAAAACTCTCATGAGATGGGAGGGAGGCATGTTTTTTTCGGCGCCCCTTTCTCCCATTGAAAAACTGGTTTTTTGAAACTATCATGATCCTCTCCATCCTTTTTGGCATCAAATCCACCATTTTTCTACTCTTCATTGCTCCAATCTTCATGAAAAACAACATAGTAAATGAAAAAATCTATTTTTAGTGTTTCTTTCTTCTATTCTCTCTTCTCTTTGCTCCTTGTTCATATGGCTCTGTGTGTGTGTGTGTGTGTGTGTGTGTGTGTGTGTGTGTGTGAGGGGGGGGAAGGGAGGGTTGATTTGATGAATCGAGGATAAATGATGGTTCCGAAGTGTAATGGCACATGGATTGAATAATTTGAATGCATCAGTGGGGGCTAAAAAATAGCATCAGTGGCTCCATTTTCTCGAAATACAAGACATACATATGAAAATTTCTGAGTAAGCGACTCTTATTTAATTTTTATGATGCATTGTTAGTGAATGTATAACTCTCTTTTTTAGCAATTTCTACCATGATCATAGTAAGATGTTAGGCTAGAAATAAATATTAATCATTGACTTGTATAAAGGAGCTCTTGCTTATAAAAATGATAATCTTGAGGATAATTAAATTATTTGAATACGCATTGAGAGAAAATGTATCAAGATTCATACAGTTTCTTTCAATTGGAACTTTCCTAGCAATTTTCCTAACTATCCCTGACCTATCAAAGAAAAAAGAGAGAAAATTTCTACTCAAATAAGTCAAGCCACCTAAATTTAATAGCAAAGGAATGAGGGTAGAAATAAGTGCCAAAGCAGATGGAAGATTATTTTTTTGCTATTGGAACTAGTGCCCCTAGGCTACTACATATAAATATCCTCATGGAAGTCCCCATGAAGAAAAGTCATTTTCACATCCATCCGGTACAAGTCCCAAGTCAATCTACGCAAACAACACCAATACCACGCCTAAGATAGTCATCTTGACCATCGAAAAAAATATATAATCAAAATTAACTCCTCACTCTTGATTAAAACCCTTAGCAACCCATCTAACCTTATATGCTAGCTTGGGGCAACAATGGATACTCTTCAACTTACACATCCACTTGCATGGTAATGCATGTTTCCCATTGGGCAAAATAAACCAAATCCCATATATGATTTTCTTAAATAGTGAATCATACTCAACCATATGGCCCTCTCCCAAGACTATTACCTCTGTGTGTAAACTTCTCATACGTAAAGGGCTCAATAAAATCTATCACCATGACAAAATGCATAGAGGGCTCAAAACAATCAAGAGAATCTGATACTTTAGTGGATCATATTTCAAGACTAATAGTGGGGCCTATATGGCCTATCCTCCTTGTCCAACATCATAATTCTATTGAGATTTGTGCAATCACACTCCTAAGATAGCCTCTTTGTATGGAGCAGTAAGGCATGCAACAACTTAGGAGAAGTTGCCTTTATCCCATAGGCAGAATGAGAAAAGTGGTACCATCCTACAACTATAAACCAATGTACTTGACAATCATTTAAAGAGAATGCTACTGTACTTTTTGTACTTCCAATCCTTTCTCTCTCTACTCAAGATTGTGTTTATGAGTCCAAGCTAATCTATTTTGGAACTTAATTTACTTGAGTAACAATCAATGTGTCTAGTCTCAGTCATCATGCATCTTGTCATTCTTTGTAATCCTCATATAACCTATGCACTACAGCCTCTGCATGCTTAGTGAGGCATCGCAATAGCCTCTAGCTTTATATGATTGGTTTTTCCATGTCTACACTTAGCAAGGTTCTACTCATGACAACCTCTGTATACTCAATGCCTTTTATGGTTGTGATTGAGGAGGGCTGTTGAGATTTATGCAATCACACTCCTAAGATAGCCTCTTTATACAGAGCAATAGGGAAAGGGACATGCAATAGCTTAGGAGAAGTTGCCTTCATCTCATAGGCACACTGAGGAAAGTGGTATCATCCTAAAATTATAAAGCAATGTACTTGACAATCATTTAAAGAGAATGCTACTGTACTTTTTGTACTTCCAGTCCTTTCTCTCTCTACTCAAGATTGTGTTTATGAGTCCAAGCTAATCTATTTTGGAACTTAATTTACTTGAGTAACAATCAATGTGTCTAGTCTCAGTCATCATGCATCTTGCCATTGACTTCCATCCTCCAGAGCTAAACCTTGCTTGGAACCCAAAGTAACAATTAGTGTGTCTAATCCTAGTTGTAGAGGCGAGAGCACAAGCTCAACCGCCAAGACCCATGGACCACTTATTGTTCAAGTGTTTCATACAAGCACTAATGGCTACCTCTCACATAGTCGATATTCTATCTCTCTCTATGAGTGTAGTGAGCTTACCTCCATGCCTGATCGAGTTGCCTCCTCTCCCAAGCACTCCGATTGCTCCATGATTCTTGATGCAAGCTCAAGCATCCTCAAACCTCCACCTCCAAGCTCCATTATCCATAGCCACGTGCGAGATGAGAGAAGAGAAGAGAAGAAGAAGAGAGGAGATGGAGGAGGGCTTCACCTCCAAGATCCCTCACCCTCACACACTCACTCCCTCACTCTCTCTCACTCCCTCCTTCAAACACTCACAAGCAAGCAAGAGAAGAGAATAGAAGAAGAGAAGAAGAAGAATCCACTTTGCCACACACCAAAGAATGAGCTCTCATTCACTTTTTGAACTTTATATACAAAACCCTCTTTCCCTTGGGCGGTCATCCCCTTTTTACATGGCCGACCATAGCCTAGGCCCTTTTTTCCATTGTTCTCCTATCTTCCTAGCTTCTTTCCTACCGCCCATCTACCTTTACAATTTGCACGGCCGGCACTCTTAAAATAAATCATGGTGCGCCTTGCGCTCTTTTACAAAAGTATTGACTTGCTCTTTTTCTTGACGCACCTTCGTCTTCCATTCCACTTTTGTCTTGGCCTTGTCTTCTACTTTAGATTTTCTAGATTTTCCACTTTTCCACCTTGTTCATCGTCTGAGGGTTAACATTACCCCCCTCCTAGTTGAGTGCCAGTCCTATGGCACTTGCTGGGCAGTGAGTCGGAGGGTGTTGTTGGGGTAGCCATGTGACTTGTTGAGTTTGTATGCAAGCCGTGTTGGGAGGTGTGTTGGAGGGATTTATGGAACTGGAAGGCCCTTGAGTTGGGTATGATCTTTTAAGAGAGGTTGATGGGCAGGTCCATCTTTGAAATTGAATATTGTGTTGGACGGATCCATCGCCTGGCCTTTTGCAGTTTCCTTCTATTGTGCTATTCCAGATGAGCTTGTTCATTCACTTTGTGACTAGGGCTATTGCGTCCGCCCCTTGGTTGGTCGTGCCTGCATGGTTGCATGTCGTGTAAGATGGGGAGTGCATTGCATGGATGATGGGGTCTATGGGTCCAATGGTCGGGGCCTCAGTTTGTACCTCGAAAGAAAAGAAGGTGCACTACTTGGGGGTGTGTCTGCCTTACTGTGGAGTGCGTGGTGCCAGTGCTTGTAGGACTAGGAAATGGGTCCACCAACCTTGGGCAAGTCCTCGGTGTGTCCCACACTTGAAGACCCAGTTTGTGCATAAGGGAGGTGCAGTGTAGGGGGCTTAGGGTGACAGGTCAAACCATTGGCAAGAATTACCTTGCTAGGTATGTCCTACCCTTGATGTGCCCTAAGCATGTGTCGTGGGTAGGACTTGGATGCAAGGGGTGCTCTCATGCTCTACACTGATTTTCCTCGAACGAGTTGTGAGGTGGTCTTAGGGATTTAGTAAAAAAAGGTGCGGCTCTGCAAGTATTCCTTGATGTTAGCCTTTGCATTAAGAGGTGTGGTTGACAAGAAATGATAATTGCACCTCGTAAAGTGGCTATAGCTCATGTCTTCAAGGATCCTCATACAAAACGAGGGAAGCAAGGTTGCCCTCATCATGAGCCTAGCCATAGCGCAACTATCTAAGCCTAGGTTAATATAAAAAAAGAGTGGGGGAAGGTGGGCTTCCTCGGCTACTGGCTTTTGTTTAAGCAAAAACCTTATGATTCTAAGGTAATTACAAGTAGTTATGAAGGCAGGGTTTGGGCAGGAAGATAAATCTTTGAGGAAGCATTTGATGGAAGGGCGCAAGTCCCCTGCTCTAAAGGTCATGCATTCCTCAGGAGTTGCTACATTAACATTGTAGATCTTTGAAAAGTCATACCTGCCATGCACCCCCTATTGTAATTCACTTCGTGTCTGCGAGGGTAGGGCATGTAGATAGGATCATTCCGTTCTTCCCATAGCGTGCCACGGAAGGCCATCCATGCATCAAAATTGGTGTCCCAAATCCTCCTCCGCCACTTTGACTGTGCCTCATAACCTCGGATGATTTTGGGAACTTGATAGACCTTTTCTTGCCAGTAGTCCATGGGCTCCTGCCTCCATCATGTGATTATAATGCTCCACTCCTCAACCCATCGGTTCGCTAGAGTATTGCCCAAACGAATGGTCCTTTCCACTACCTCTGGGGATAAGACTCGGTCCAAGGCTTGTGGGTAGAGGAAGGAGAACTCAAAGGGTCAAGATTGGAGCTCCCACTGTTGCCAAATAGTCACATCATGTGGCTAGCTAACTGGATGGTGATCCTCGCATAGTGGCATGGGCTCGTTAGGAAGCTACTATGGCCATGCTTGCACCCTCTACTAGGCTTGCTCCACAAGTTTCCATCTTCTTCTTCTTGCAGCAATAATGCGCTCGAAAACTTGGGCACCCTCTGGCTCTTTGGGGGTAGATCAGGCAAGGGCAGACTAGGCTCTTTGATTTGTGGTTCTTCTTTGAATGTTGGCCCTCCCTTGGTGTCTTGTTCCATAGTGGGTTGGATTGGGGTTAGATGTGGGGCTACTCTTGTTCCTCGAATCTGAGTTCTTTGAGCTCATCAGTGGAGAGGCTGGCTTGTCACAAGTAGCTGCATTGCTGCTCCTTGGTTATGGCTGTGCTGGTTGGGAGTGTGCGCTCTTGCAGGCCATACCTTAAAGCTCTTGTTGTTAATTTCAATTTCCTTTTTATTCTCTCCATCGAATCATCGCCTTCAACTTGGGTGATGTGGAGCACTATGCTCAAGAAATCTTTCCTTTATGTGATGGAGCACGCTTCAGAGGCCTCAACTCTGAATTCTGCTAGCACCCTCTCACACTCTGCCACAGCCAAGCGCTCTATCAACCCTCTCACTCTTTCAAAGTTGTGCCTCTCCCACTGTTGTGCCTTCTCTTCCAGATCTTCCTTGCCCTTTTCCATCTCCTGAGACAACATCATTAGCACCTGTTACTACTCATCCCACACTTCTAGCATTTGGGTCTTCTCTTTATCCCGATGCTTTAGCTGCTCTTCAGCTATTCTTCTACCTTGATCACCCACCACGGAGAAGTGCTGGTGGGCCTATGTGAGCCTTTTTGATAGACCTTTAGTAGTTTGCATGTGGCTTTCTAGCTCCACCAGGTGCAGTTTTCTTTCAGTCATGGCCATGGCCATTAGTCCCTCCACTTCTTGCTAGGTGTTTTACAAGTTGCCATGCAGGCTCTTGGTCGCTTCTTCTATGGCCTCTTCCTTTTCCTTCAACAAACTCCTATTTCTCTCCAACCTTCCTTGCTCCTCCATTGCCGACCACTGTTGGAATACCAGGGCATCCTCCTATTCTTGGCATCGTTTTTATGATGCATGGTCTTCTTATTGCGGCTCTCTTGTAGTTCTACATGCATAGCTTCCACCTATGCCATTTGTTGCTAGAGCTCAGCGTATTGTTGGATGAGCAACTTGTGGTCCCGCTGCTCCACCACTAGATCTTGGGCTTCATCCTCTAACCTTTTCCTTAGGCAATCTTTGTTCTCTTGTGCCTCCTTTTCTTTCGCATTGAGTTGCTCTTTCAGGTTTTGAATTTCTTTTTGATGCTCCACGGCTTCCCGTGTCATCACTAGCCGTAGAATCGTGGCAACTTCTCCTTCGACCTCTAGTTCCACAGCCACGACCTTCTTCTCTTCCTTAGCCTTTTCTAGCTGGGCTAGGAGTGGGAGGGGATGCAATGAGGCCTTGCCCTTCCCCGCAACAACTGGGGCTACTTCAATGTTGCCTCTTGGTTTGCCTTTGTGCCGTGGGCTCAAGATGGCCATTTCTCTAGAGCCATGGGTCTCCTCTACAAACCTGTGCATGGCCTCTGCCATGTCTTCATCTTCCTTTCTCCTTAGCTCTTATGCCTCTTGCTCTGCTTTTCTCTTTCTCTCATCTTCGGCCCTCTTGGAATTTTTTTGTTCCTTCCTCAACTTGGCATATTCCTCCCTTGTCATTGTTTCTTTCATCTCCTTCAGTAGCTTTGATGGGGTTCCCTTCTTCTACACCTTCTTCTCTCCTTGGTTGTGGACTACGTCTCTTGCTCTTCCCTATCACTTATAGTCCTTTCACTAGAATGCACCTATTCGTGGTGAGGAAATCGGTCAAGGGTTTCCCCTACTCCCTCTCCACCTTCCTTTGTGTCCTTCAAGGCCTCTTGGATGATGGCCATTAGGATTCCACCAAACCTGATGGTGGATGCCTTGGAGGAGGACTTGTTTTGAGTTGATCTTGCTATGGAGACTGGGGATTCCCCTCCTGTCACTGCTCTACCTGTGGTCAAAGCTTTCTCTAAGCTTTCAATAGTTTTCGCACAAAGGCGTTTCAATCTATTTCATCTGGGGATCCCGCTTCGATACTCTCCAACAACAGCACCCCGATTCTGTTCATAAGGGCATTGTACCTTTCACTGGAAAAGAGAGCATGGATCATTTTTGCCTGCAGCTTGATCTCAATATTTGGGATGTTTGCTAAGATTATCCCATCCACTGTGGGTACGACATTCTTGTTCATCCCTAGCATGCTATACACATCCCTCTTTGGGAGTCGCTCTATTTTGCTAGTCAAACCTAGGGCCTTTTCCACCATCACAAGGCTCAATTCCACCTCCACTTGGTGGGCTTCTTCCCCTTTCCTAATTGTCACCATGCTACAGTTCCTTTCGGCATTGAAGATCCTCAAAAATTCTACGCGCTTTTCGTAGTTGACCGATCTTTTTTACGTACTTTTGTAGGCTGCACTAGTCCACGAGTTGTTTTATGGGCAGCTCTTCCATGATGGTGTCTTCTAGGTTTATGGCATGCTTGAATGTGAACTGGCTGTAGCCCCTTGTTTCTACCGTCAAGCCATACTTAGCTTGCTCTTTCTCTGTGAACGGAAGCTTGCTACCTTTATCTTGCCTTGCCATTTTAGGTTCCTGTCATATATCATGGTTCACCATTAGTATTCTTAAGAAATTTTCTTGATGGAAGATAAATAGGAATTGATCATGCTTTTATGGAAAGAAGAACATGCTTTAAGCATAAAAAGAGAATTTTGCTTCGAGTAGTTCTATTCATTTCTAGGATTTTATGACACTTTTCCTTGATTTCACCTTACCCCCTCCCCCCTTGGGAATGAGAAGAATCCTTCCTAGGATTAGACATTTGAGCACAGTATGGTGCTATCTACTTTAGCAAAAGCCAATCGTAGAAATTAGGGTTGTATTCCAAGTGGGCATGACGATGAGATTACAAGGACTAATGCAATTGTGCAATGTAAGTTAGGACATTGGTTAGAAAATCACCCGAGTTGATGCGGCTAGCCACATGTAGCTCCTCTTCTGTAAGGATGCGATCAATGTAAGAATGGGCCAAGACCTGGTTGTCTATGTGTTTGTTTCAAGTGATGGCCAAGACCTGGTTGTCTATGTGTTTGTTTGTTCTACGTAAGTTGGGTCATACTCAGTTGTTTTGATGGCACGTTGCTACTTAGAATTAGTCATTATTTCAAACCCGTTTCTCCCATTAGAGACGTAGGTTACACCATTTTTGTAGGAATGAGGAGTTAGAGTCAGCAAGCCAAGTGAGTTCCTCAAGTTCAACGGTTGATGGATGACTTTGTGGCTTATGGTATGATGTTATTAGTCATCTAATGAACACGTGCTCTTTTGAGATTTCACCATTATCAATCAACTCCTTTGAGACTTTGGGGGATGTTACGGCCATAAACTTGTATTCTTCCCAAGTGCAAGATACAGAACAAACCTCAGCATGGCAAGGGGTTCATCAAGCAAAAAGCGGAGGTCAAGTCTTTCGTAGCTTTGAATGTGGTAAAGGTGTTATCCAAGAGCTTGATGCGTCACCAAGTCATCTCCCGTATTCTTAGCAAGGTCCTTCACGACCAATAGAAATGAACGTCACTCGTAGGAAGGCCTAAGACATGCTGGTGGTTGGGGTGGAATTGAGCTAGACACTAATGTGGAAGAATGAGACTCATGCAAAGTTGTAATGTGGAAGAAGGTGACACATGAAAACCTCCAAATTAATTGTTCACTCACTAGAAAATTTCCAAATTCATGGTTTGCACTCTAAATGCTAAAGATCTTAGAAATGTGATGTAGATCAGGGGCACCATCACTAGTCAAGTCATGATAAGTTGCAGTAGTATTGGAAGCTTTTATAGGTAGCCCAAGCTTCAAAAGATTAAATAGCTTAGAAAATAGGTGGTAAAGTAAACTAGGCACTCTGCGCTTAGATTCTCATGGCATTTCATGCCAACATTCTCTGTGTTTTGCATCAAGGTTTGAAAGCACATTTCATGTGGCAAGAGGGTTTATGGGATCCAAACTTTGAAAGCTTTGGCAACTTTGATGGAGTTCAGATCTAGCTTATTGTATTTGTCTTTAGGACTATGGAAGAAAGCCTACATGAAATTGTGCATAATACAAGGGAGTTTTACTAGACCATACCTCATCTACAACTCTACCACAAAAGAGCAATGCATGGGGATCTATTAATCAAGTGAACTATAGTAGGAATTACCTCAGTCTAGAAATATTGTGGTAGGCATGCTTGCCTAAAGGTTATTTCCTAAATAGTCCTATTCATGTGCTCTGTAATAGCATTTTGGGGTGCGGTGTAAAGCACCATCAACTGATGCTTAATATCCCTCTCATCACAAAATTGCTTAAATGCCTTAGAGACATATTTTTAGATCATGGGCTTTTAGCCTATGCTTACACTGGTTCTCAACCATAGGAAGAAAGTGCTAAAATTTATCTAACACCTTGTGATGTGCCTGCTTTGAGATATCCTCATCAATGGCACAATTTAGTGATCCATCAAGATGGTTTTCTAGGTGATACCGCTTGGCACTCTTTCAATTAACACAAGTTTTGCTACCTAGACTCTCTCAAGTCTGCTCTGCAACACAAAAGGTTTGGGCCTTTCCCACAATAATCGACCTAAATTTCATTTTCTAGGTAAACTAAGGTCACTTATTTAGATTAACTAGTGTCAGTCTTTGAGCATTTACTTATGCTAGATTTCTCAACTAATCATATTGCACTTGGTTCATGGAGAGTGACAAATGAGGGGGAGTATGGGTATGTTGACCCCTTTGCTCATAGGGCAAAGTCTCACTCTGTTACCCTAAAATGATATGGGATCAAGGCTCTAATTGATCGTATGTGGTCAATTTTTCATATACTATGACACATAAAATTGTAAAGAATCTCTCGACTTACAAGATCACCCTATCTTAAGGAGAATTCATCAAGAATCATGCCTTCCCTCTTCCCTCTATTGGATAGTTTTAGTTATCTACTTACCTAACAATGTTATATGAATAAAATTAGCTTCCTTAATCAGTCCCTTTAGTCATGGTGTTAGTTCACATAACTTAATTCATAACACACAAACAATGAAAACAATCCTTTGAAAAAACACTTCTTTATTTATTAGAGAATCTTATACAAGTGTTCACCTCCCACCCATATGAAAGATTGACTTGAAGGCCTTTATTTTATCAAGATTTCTACCCGTAGGCCCTTAGAAAGTCCATCTTGAGTCATGTAGGGGTTTGGATTGTTCCTAGGATCCTAACACATTACTAGCTAGAGCTCCCATAGCACCCTTGACTCCTCTTGCCCAAAGGATTCTCTATGGATTGACCTCTTGCTATAGGTCAGTTCAACTCTCTAAGCTAGTAAGAACAAATCCCCCTTAGTGGAGGGATTCACAACTAGCCTTGGGGGAGATTTAGCATATTTTCCTTTTATATTATTGTAATGTGCCCACCTATCGACTGTCCAAGCACGTTTTAGTGGTCCATCGAGAAACGAATCTAAGCATCGCTGCCCGACACTCCCATGGAATGCTTCGAGGTTTGTCAGCTAGGGTTTCTCGAATCTGCCTCGCAACGGAACGTTTCCAGTCGAACCCACTAGGATTGACCTGAAATCTAGGCTCCTAGTGGCCAAGGTCTCCTGACAACATTCTAGCATTGGATCCTGGACTACCTACTTTACGCAGAGATACCCAAGCCGAAGCTGACCCATACTGCACTTGGTTCAAAGAGAATGGGAAATGAGAGGGATGCACTACTCGACCTCTCTGCCCGTAGGGCATAGTCCCATTCCGGTCCCCTAAAACGGAATGAATCGGGGTTCTATCCTAACAATTTCTAAGGGTTGTTCATTGGTAAAACCTTGTGAGAAGCTTCCCAGTTCTCTAGGACCACCTTGTCATAGAATAGACCTGTCGGGGATTCCGTCCACCCGCTTCCCTCAATAGGTGTTCTTTAGTTATCTAATTAGATCCTATCACATTTATGTGTGACATTCAAAATCAGCTTCCTTAACTAAGCCTTTAGGGAACATGGCCCATTGACAAACAAGTTCAAACAAGTTTCTTAACTTATATTCAAGTTAATCTTTGTCTCCTACCAATACAAGAGAAATTATGTAGCCCTTCTATCCAACAGAAGTAGCTGGTCCAAATCGCATGGCACCACAAATTCTATCCTTTATCTAGAATAGGTGTCAAGATTGTGGGAGAGAAGGAAGGAGTCTCACTTGTAGCTTTCTTGCTTGCACAATGGGGGAATACGCACAGAGGTGGAGGCTGAAAACAGTTTTCCTCTTCTTAGTTGTGTCAGTCAAAAAGAACTCTCATACAAAGAAATAGAAGAACCCTATATATGGGTCTCAAACCAAACTCAAATAACTAAGGTGGCACACTAACTGAGCCACGAACTAGAGTAGATAAGGATAGCTGTCATCTAGCTATTATTCATGGGCAGTGTACCAACCGCATCTGCAACTGACAAGTCGGTGACATAACTGCACAACGGTCACCCTGGCATATCACGAGTGAAGCTCGATCTCTCAACACTCCCCCTCGAGCTCAACCCAATTCCTGCACACCAAGCAGGTCTCTGAACTTGCGCAGCTTCTTTGCGCCCAATGCCTTCGTGAATATATCAGCTACCTGATCCTCTATGCTGACATAAACTAGATCAATAAGACCTAGTAAAACCCTCTCCCGCACATAGTGATAATGCACCTCAATGTGCTTTGTTCTAGCATGATAGACTGGGTTATTTGCCAAGTGTATACTACTCATGTTGTCACAATAAATGACAACTGGCCCATCTGTAGACTGATGCATATCATAAAGTAGCTTATGCAACCAAGCTACCTCACATGCAGCCATTGCTGCACCCCTGTACTCAGCCTCTGTGCTCGACAAGGCAACTGTAGGCTGTTTCTTGCTGCTCAAAGTGACTGCAGCACTCCCAAAAGAGAACACATACCCACTGGTAGATCGTCTATCAGAAATACTGCCAGCCCAATCAGCATCAGTGTATCCATGCAACTGTATATGAACCCCAGTCTCATAAAATAGTCCATACTGCAATGTGGACTTCACATACCTGAGTATGCGTCTAGCCGCATCCAAATGCGATTTCCTTGGAGCCTGCATAAACTGACTTACCAATCCAACAGCATAGCTCAAATCTGACCTGGTAATAGTCATATAAATCAAACTTCCTACTATGCGTCTGTACATAGTAGGGTCTTCCAGAAGCTCACCTGCATCTGCGCTCAGCTTCACATTCTGCTCCAAAGGAACTGAAATAGGCTTACAGCCTGTCATCCCATATTTGGACAGCATGTCCAATCTATACTGCCTCTGCAAGAGCTGTATCTCACTTGGTGATCTAATCACCTCAATGCCTAAGAAATAACGCAACTCTCCCAAATCCTTCATCTCAAACTTTTGCTTCAATATCATTTTCACATGAAGGATATCTTCATCACTGTCACCTGTCATAATCAAATCATCAACATAAATGACAAGCAGCATAATATATTTCTCTGTTTTTCTCACATAAAGTGAGAAATCTACCTTGAAAATCTGAAAGCTAATAGTGACAAGATACTGCCCTATCTTGTCAAACCATGCTCTAGGTGCTTGCTTCAAGCCATACAAGGCTTTCTTCAATCTGCAAACAAACTTAGGATGAACATCATGCACATAACCTGGTGGCTGTTCCATATAGACCTCTTCTTGCAAATCACCATGCAAGAAGGCATTCTTTACATCCATCTAATGTAAAGACCATCCCTTTGATGCAGCCATAGCAATGACTGCTCTTATGATTGCCATCCTTGCAACCGGACTGAATGTTTCTTCATAATCAATGCCATATGTTTGTGCATACCCCTTGACTACTAATCTTGCCTTGTATCTGTTCACAGAACCATCTGCATTGTGCTTCACCTTATAAACCCACTTACAGCCAATTGCATTCTTACCTTTAGGCAAAGGTACCAACTCCCATGTAGCATTTGCTTCCAAGGCATCCATTTCTTCATCCATGGCTTTCTCCCATTTTTCTTTTCCCATGGCTTGCTCAAAAGAAGTGGGTTCTGGTTCCTGTATCATTTTGACCATATATGCATAGTGGATGGCTGTAAATCCATCATATTTCAGCCTATCCATAGGATACCTAGCTCTGGTAGACCTACGCAAAGTAGGCTCACTTCCAGGTGCTCTCAAAACATCCCTGGTCTTCCTTACTCTAGGTGTAACAATAGAGGGGATACCCAACTCATCATCAATGCTCTGTTCTGAGCCACTGGATTCACCATCCACATAAGAGTGACCTGCATTCACATCAAACATGGGCTGATCTACCTTCTCTTTTCCTTTTCGTGAAACCTGCATACCACTATCTGCATTGCTTTGAGAAGATTCTCCTAATCTCAATCTGCCTGTCCATGGCGAAGAATGTGAATCACTGCTAGAGGACACTCCAGGTCCACTAATATTTTGTGACTGCTGCTGTGAATTCTGTGCAGCATTACCATTTTGTGCATCTACATCATCAATCACATTTATTGGTTTATACCAGCTACTCATCTCATCAAAAACAACATCTCTGCTCACTGTAAACTTACGAGTAGAAGGGTTATAGCATCTATACCCTTTCTACTGTAGAGAGTAACCAATAAAGATGCACTTCTCAGCTTTTGGATCCAACTTGGATCTCAACTCATCTGGCACATGAACATAGGCAATGCAACCAAAGATTTTCAAATGAGAAATATCTGGTTTCCTACCAGTATACCTCTCCTCTGGAGTCATTCCATGTATTGCTGCAGTTGGAGTCCTGTTCATTATGTAGACTTCTGTAGCAACTGCTTCAGTCCAATAAAAATCTGGCAGGTCTTTTTCATTGAGCATGGCACGAGATACCTCTCTAATATGCCTGTTTTTTCTTTCTGCAATTCCATTTTGCTGTGGGGTATGACTGCATGAATATTGCTGCTTTATGCCATGCTCCTGCAAGAACCTTGCAAACTCATTTGAGAGGTACTCTCCCCCTCCATCTGACCTTAGGCATTTTATTTGCAGGCCTGTTTCTTTTTCAACCATAGCTTTAAGAGTTTTGAAATGCCCAAAAACTTCACTTTTCTTTTTCATAAAATACACCCAAAATTTTCTGCTATAGTCATCAATAAAAGTGACAAAATAAAGACAGTCTCCAAAAGATGCAGGACACATCAGAGTGAATTAATTCCAATGGCTTCTTACTCTCTTGAACATGTCTAGGAAATGGTTTCCTTGCTTGTTTTCCAAACTGACAGGCTTCACATACCTTATGCATTTCTGCAACCTTGAATCTAGGCAATCCTGCAATAATATTTTGGGCCTGCATTGATTTAAGTCGTTGTACATTAACATGACCAATGCGTTTATGCCAGATATCAATATCTGCAACTACACCGGTCCCATGTGCAAACATTGCTGCACTCAATTCAGACATGTCTGCATCCAACGTAAACATTCTGCCCTTCTTCTTTCCTTTTGCTATCAAGCGACCTTTATTTTTCATATCCTCAACAAAGCATCCATGAGGATTAAATCAGACTTGCAAGCCCTGCTCAACCATTTGACCAATAGAAACCAGATTCTTGGTGATATTCGGGACATGAAATACATCGGACAGGTATTTCTTTTTCCCATCCTGCATAGACAAGGGAAATTTTCCAATCTGCACAATAGGATGTGCAGTATCATCACCAGTCTCCACAAATCTTGGTTTTTCCATTTTCCTTGCATCCTCCATCCATTCTGCATGACCTGTCATGTGGTTTGATGCACCTGAGTCAACATACCATACATCGTTGCTTTCTTCTGCACTTGTCATAGAATTGTTCATGTTCTGCACCATAAACAAATGCTCATTTCTGTCATCACCCTGTCTACTAGAAGATGCATAATTTCCTTGTTGTAGTTTTCCATTCGTGATGTCATTCTGCTTTTTATAGCAGTCTTTAGCCATATGACCCATTTTACCACAGTAGTAGCATTCAACATTGCTGTTTGCATTTTGCCCTCTTTGCCATCCACCACGACCTCTTTGGCTCCCCTTGCCTCTAGAGTTACCACGTCCTCCTCCATAGGACTGGTTTTCTTGAGTTTGCTGCATATTCTGATTTCTACCACGGCCTCCAGATCGGCCTCCTCTACCTCTGCCTCTACCTCTTCCAGCATTTGAGTAGAAGACAGCTTCTTTTGAAGTTTCTCTTGAAGAAGATGCACCACCATTTCTCTGCTCCTCAGAAATTAGAAGAGCAATCAACTCCTCAAAATCAGGAAATCTTTCACGGATGGAAATGGATGTTCGAAGCTGTGCATAATCCTTTCCTAGACCATTCAAGGTCACATAAACTAAATCATCATCTTCCACTGGCGACCCAATGGAAGCAAGTGCATCTGCAATCTTCTTCACCTTCATGTGGTAGTCATTGATGCTCATATTTTCTCTTTGCACATTATGCAACTCTTGCTTGAGCTGCATTTTCCTGGCTTGAGTATTTGTGCTATACATTTTTGACAAAGTATCCCATGCCTCCTTTGGCGTACTTGCATCCTGAATATGCACAATCATAGAGTCTGAAATACTGATAGACAGCCAGTACATAACTTTCTTGGCTCTCTCATGCTATGCTTTAAATGCCTGCATTTGCTGTTGATTGGGAACATCAGGAAGAACTGGTTCTTCTTCATTTCCTGCAACAAATTCCCAATATCCTTTTCCCATAAGGAAATTCGTCATTCTAAACTTCCATGCTTGGAAGTTATTCTTGTCAAGCTTTTCAGTGACAATCTGTGAGAGAGAATCAGACGCCATTACAGAACACTGTAAAAAGTTCTGTCACTGCAAAGAACACAGCTTCAGCCTCACAAGGGCTAATCTGCAAAACTGTAGAACAGTGGTCGCACAGCATAAAACTGGGTCTTTTCCTGAGTGCGTACAGAAAACTTCTACCTCCAAAACAGGCCCCGAAATGGCCTCAAATCCAAAAAACAGGGTCGTCAAGGGCTAAAGGCCTCTCTCGCAACATATATTGCCCTCTTGCTTCACCGCAAAGGGCATCTCAACCTGAGACAATGCACTCTTGCAATTTTCGGATGTGCTACCTGCAGAGATCTGCTCCCAAAACAGAAAATGAAAGCAATACTGCTCCTCTTACCAGAACACCGCGAGCTTGGCTTGCTTTCTTGAGCTCCTTACCACGAACAAGGCTCTGATACCATGTCAAGATTGTGGGAGAGAAGGAAGGAGTCTCACTTGTAGCTTTCTTGCTTGCACAATGGGGGAATACACACAGAGGCGGAGGCTGAAAACAGTTTTCCTCTTCTTAGTTGTGTAAGCCAAAAAGAACTCTCATACAAAGAAATAGAAGAACCCTATATATGGGTCTCAAACCAAACTCAAATAACTAAGGTGGCATACTAACTGAGCCACGAACTAGAGTAGATAAGGATAGCTGTCATCTAGCTATTATTCATGGGCGGTGTACCAACCGCATCTGCAACTGACAAGTCGGTGACATAAATGCACAACGGTCACCCTGGCATATCACGAGTGGAGCTCGATCTCTCAACAATAGGATCTCCCAACATGCCCAGATGTTGGTGGCCACAGAGGTCTTCAACTCCATTCTAGACCTAGCAAGGGGTGTCTAGAGCTCCACCTAACCCGCAAGCTGTCTAGGAGTGAAACATCATTCCCGTGGTTGGCCATTTTACCACTCAACCTTCGGCCCATGAATCAAGCAGTGCCCTCTTCAAGTTCATCTACGGTGCAATCATGGAGGTGATCCACTCGTGAAAAATATCTTTTCTTAATTAATTCACTTAAGAATTAAGCACAAACAAGGCATTCAACCCTAATATCATTTTCCAAGAAGACATTCCTTTATTTCCATGGCAACTTGTCATCACAGACCCATCCATGCATTTACCATAAATCATAAGTACATGGAATAATAATCCATACAACAAACCAACAACCAGTTGAATGTAAAAGCATTTAGGATGTTGTTCGACCAACCAACAAAACCAATTATATTATTTCCAAACAATGCAAGAATAGACGCGATAACATTTCCATCGCATATCTGCTCTCCCCCTTGGGATCAAAGAGCGATTCTATGTAAAATTTACTTAACACTTGTATGTACAATTTTTAATGTCATTCTTTTTACGATCATGCCATTCATAACCCTTGACCGATTCTTCCTTGTAATTGTTTTAGCAACGAATAAGCCATATCCAACTAGGTGCAATTAGCTTCCCTTGATACATGCACTTTGCAAGCTCCATCTTTTGAATATATGACATGAAATTTATCCTTTTTGATGACCTGTACTCGTGCATCATAGTATGGGGCCTAACATATCTCATATGAAAATCAAATCAAGCATCTATCAATAATACATTACTTACGACCGGTACCGCAATTGGATTGACAGTGATGCCTTTGCCCGAAGCTTCATTGTTGGTTGTAGGATTGCTATTCGCATGTATCATTCTTTGCTTGGGGCCATCATCCACAAGTAGATTCAAGAGATAAAGAAGTAGGAATAGTTTCGAGATGGGAGAGCGTAAGAGAAGATGGCTAAGTTGAAGATCGAGATAGGGGGAATTGCGCTAACTCTCTCCCTTGCAGCCTCTCGAGGTAACTTCTCTCTCTCTCTCTCTCTTTCTCTCTCTCTCTCGCAAGCTCCTTCTCACAATGTCTTGGAGGGGTATCATTCTCTCTACCTCTCTGTCATAGCCTCTTGGGGTCTCCTTGTGCTTCCTTGTGTCTCCCATGCCTCATATTTATAGTGAATTAGAGAAGAGGGGATGTGGCTGAGAAGAAGAGCTCTTTGTGGAGGGGACCTTGGAAAAATCAGTGATGTGATGCTCAAATCATAAATCTGATGGTTCCATTGTCTTTGGAAGGGGGTAAAACCCCTAGACACTTAGTTGGAAAGCTTTCAAATCACTCCTTCTTTCTCTCCTTGTTTGAAGTGCCGTTTACTGCCTGCAAACTGCGATCGCGGTGTACATGATTTTGCAAATCCCTCTTTTTTTGTATTAAATCTCCAAAACTAGCTCAAAAATCACTTGCTTTTATTACATGATATCCGGTTCTAGAAATTCCCATATCTTTTTAAGATATTTACAATAAGCATAACCCTCGTTCACGTTGTAACTTTTGTGAAGGGTGGCTACATCCTTGTCAATCCGAGAAAAATGTCAGATTATGACTCTCAATTTTTTTAAACGTATATATTTTTTATTAAATAAAAATTATTAGTTATTACTGTTAATTAGTTTTTACTTTAGTTAGTAATCTTACTAATTTATTAATTGACTAACTAACTTTTGAACTAACCAACTAACTATTAGTTGTGTGAAAATATTACAATTGTATGGCCTCAAATAGGCTCTTCTAGAAGTGAGAAGTGAAACAAGAATCATGATCACTTATAATCCTTTTAGGCAATCCATGTAGCCTAAAGATCTCATTCACAAAGATCTTGCAATATCTGAAGCCTTGTAGTTGATTTTAACTAGCATAAGGTGAGCAACCTTAGTTAGTATATCCACAATCACTAGGATTGAATTGTATCCTCCTTTGGACACAAGGTAATCCAACTATAAAATCCATGATAATAAATCTTCACTTCATTTGTGGGAATTTAAGTGGTTGGAGCTTTCCTGGCATCTTAACATGTAAAATATTACACGGCGCAGCGAACAGAATCTGAGAAAGAGATAGAGAGTACACAACAGATAAGAGGAGAATCAATAAAATTCTTTAACTCCAAACAACTGATACAAAGATGGCTCTGTCCACCCGTGCGCTTCCACTAAATGAAGCTTAGATGGCGATCTAGACAGAAGATAGGTGAAGAGCTTAAGGCTAGCTGGAACAACAACTCTGACTGGGTGAAAGATGAGTGAATGATGGTTGCGAAGGGGTTTAGCTTTTATAGCCCGCGAAGGTTGTTAGGCCGGCCTGCTGACCGACCTACCATATGAGCCTCCACTAGTCGGCCAGGGAATATTCCAGGGAATATTCCCTTTACCATCGGGCCGGCCTCGAGTTGCTACCAGCTTAACCACTCCGTCTAACCCAAAGATTAGACCCACAACAGTCACCTTTTTGCCATCCGGTCACATAGACCTCATCTGATATACAAGTCAGGACTCAACCAATGTCCGGGCTCACATTTGGCTTCTCCTCATAATGGGGGCCTTACAACTTTGAGCACCATGGATCATTGGTAGCACCTAATGAGGGTGGGGCATTGATCATATCTAACATAACATGCTTAGCTTTTACCCATTAGCAGCTCAGGCATTCCATGACATGTTCAAGAACATCACCTTTGAGCTTTTTTGCTCTTTCCATGTCTACTTTTAAAGTGGGAACTTCACCTTCTTTGTCTTTTCCTTTGAAGGTTATTGTAGCAACTTTTTTTTTGTTGTTTGTTGAGACTCCTTGATTCTAGCCACAAAATTATCATTGGAAAATTGATTGGCCTAACTTTGGATATTGTCTTTTGAAGTGGCCAGGTTCATTGCAATCAAAACACCTTGATGCCTTTTTGTTTCTAACTACAAGTACAAAGCTTCCAATTGCACTTGTCCTTGGCCTTTTTCCTTTGATTGATCTGGTATTGTCCTTGGATCCTTTTAATATATCCTTGCAGTCCTTCGTATGGAGAACCTTGTCCCCAAAATTTGCCACTCTTGGATGTTGTTTGTAGCCTTTGGATAATAGGTCTTGCTCAAATTAATGCATCTTGTAAGTTGGATGGGAACTGTGCTTTGAGATGGATATCCAATGGAGGGTTTAGTCCATTTGGTAAAACTTTGGCACCTACAAGGTGATGTCCATGGGTAGGGCATACTTCAAAAGGGACACAAATCTAGAATAATTGGCTTCCAAGCTCAATTCAAATTGCTTCAAACTAAATAATTAATTCATCTTTAAGTCATGGTATGCCGATCGAACGTATCACCTGCATACAACTTCCTTTAGCTTTTCCCAAGTAATGGTTGCTTTCAAAACCCCTTGGTCCTTGCACCATTTCTTCCACCAAGGTCATCGTCAACTTTAGCAAAGCTATCATTGCATGATTAAGAGGTATAGTGCTTGCAGCAGCAAAGTAATCCTTCATAGATTCAATCCAAATTTCTACTTGAAACTCAACATCCTTTCCTCTACCATCAAAATCAAGCAGTTTGATTTGCTCGAGAAGGAGTTTCTTCTCTTGTGCTTTAGCGAAGGTAAGCATAGGTATGGAAGGTGTAATATCCTAGGTTTATTAACATTTGCAAGATTAGGTGCACTTTTGCATGCTTACAACTTTATGTCTCTCTCTAAGGTTACTAGTAATTGAATCCACATTTCAAAAAAAATTATGACATAAGTCTGGTACGAAATACACATTTTTGTAAGAATTTGAGACTTTTTTATTAATGATAATTGTAATAGTGCTAGCTAGATTTCTTTATTACATTAAGTAGTGATAATTGATATCAAGCTAGGAAATTTTTTTGTTACAACAATTCTAATTGTGGAATTCAAATTCATCCATGGTTTGTAGATTGGGAGCTCGTCAAATATATTTAGGACTTTGTATTTTTGGGAAGATTTGGGTTAACTTTATAATAATTATTGTGATGCGAATACCCTAAAATGGCAACATGCTCAACTAGGAGAATGGGAAGCACTTGACCATAAAGATAATGATTTTGGAAAATACGTTATTTGTCTATGTTGAGGATGAGATTTAGATGTGATCCTTCAAATATGAATAGCTTGACTAGCTTAAGCTCTTCCATCCACTTGATTCTTTTGAGATTGTTTTGAAGATAGACAAGTCAATCGGCATTGATGAAATAGTAGACTTTGCTTCCCGTCCACAGACACTCACAATACAACAATGAAGGGTTATACATATGCTATAATATTCTCATGAAGTGATCCCACCAATCAAAATCAAGTGAATGCATCGTGAAGATAAACATTGCGCAAAATGTTAAGAAATTTTGCCAATCCTAATTATTCCGAAAGAGATTCCACTGATTGTTAGAGATGAATCATATATGCATTGAACTTTTCCTTAAACAAGGTTGCAAACAAATCTTTCTATGCAACATTAATCCATTTGGAAACAAATCTTTCCTTAAACAAGGTTGCAAAAAAATCTTTCTATGCATTAATTCATTTTTTGCTCTCATACCACTTGTGATATGCATGCTTTGAGACATTCTCAGTGATACAATTTACTAGTCTATTGACATGATTTTCTAGGTGACATTGCTTAATACTCTTTTGAATAATACAAGATTTTCTACCTAAACTCTCTCGAGTCCACTTCGCAATATGAAAGGTCTAGGTTTTTCCCACACGAATTGACCTGAATTTTGTTTTCTAGGTAAACTAAGGTCACATATTCATATTAACTAATGTGGTCTTCGAGCATTTTCTTGTGCTAGATTATTCAAACCAAAGCCGACTCGTATCACACTTGGTTCAAGGAGAGTGATAAATGAGGGAGAGTGTGGGTACATTGACCCCTCTGCCCGTAGGGAAAACTCTCACACTGTTTCTCTAAAATGATACAGATTCAAGGTTCTAATTAATCCTATGTGACCAATGTTCCTTATACCATAACTCATCAAATTGTAAAGAATCTCTTTGCTTACTGATACCACTCTTCCTCAGGGAAAATTACTCAAGAATCACACCCTTCCACCTCGCTTGGTTAGATAGTTTTACTTATCTACTTATCTAACATATTTATGTTGTACAAATAAAATCAGCTTTCTTAATTAGTCCATTTAGTTATAGTGTTTGTTCACATAACTTAAGTCACAACACACAAACAATGGAAACAATTATAACTTATATTAGATAATCATATACAAGTGTTCCATACAAAAGAACAATCGAAAGCCTTTATTTTACCAAGTTTTTCATCTCTAACTAGTATTGGCGCACTTAGAAAGTCCATCCTGAGTTACGCAGCGGTTTGGATGGTTCATAGGAGCCTAAGAGTTTACTGGCCAGAGCTTCCTTTGGCACCCCCAACTCCTCCTTCCCAAGGATTCCCTATGGAGCAATCTCTCACAATCAGGGTTGGTTTGAACTCTCAGAGGTGGCAAAAATCAATCTCCCTTAGTGAAGGAATTTAGCTAGCCTCGGGGAGGTCTAGCACCTTTTTCTTTTATCTTGTAAATTTGATACATTAGGTTTTGTTCAATTCAATCAAAATTCCTAAGTGCATCAAGTGAACTTGTATGCACCATCTACAAGCATAAGCAATTCTTTTTTAAGTAATATTTCTACACAATAGGGAAACAATCATAGTAAGGTTTTAGGCTAACAATAATTCTTTCCAACTTGGTATTATCCCCTTCTTGGATTTTACACACATGCTAGCTGCAAAGTGTAAATGTATTCATGTTGATAGATCCAAGAGTTGCTTCTACAATGAGAATGAGCCTCTTATATATAGGCTAAGGCAAGTGGGTTGCTTACACCATTTGTGATGTCATGATCACATGGGTGTCTCACATGGTTGAAATAATATATTCTCTCATGGGCCCAATAGGTCTCCTCTTTCTACTAGAGCCTATTGCTAATAGTTATGCACTGCTTGATTTAGTAAGCCATTTTCATTTATATTGTATCTTATCTATGCTTTGTGTACATTATATTTTATAAGAAAGAAGAAAGAAAAACTAGCAAGAAAATATTTTGGCCCCTATCTCTCTTCTTGTATACTTTAGTGAGCTTCCTCTTTGTGTGTATTGTGTATGTTCAATAGCATAGTAGCTCAAGCATATCCCCCCCACCATACATTCATGACAAAATTAGATAAGAGACATTTTTTGCAATGCTCACATGTAAATTCTTTTTAAAGCTAGTACCATGCTCATATCTTTCTTATGAAAAGAACTATTTACTAAAAAGAAGGGCTACATATCTTTCTTTTTTTTTTCTTCTTAATTTACAAAGCCTATGCAATGGGTTGCTTCTCCCTCCTCCCCATCTCTTGGATTGAGCGAAATCCCTTCGTCAAAATATACATTCCTTCTCTCATCTTTGCACATGATCTCAATTCTGTCTAAAATGTTGGATTTTTGTTTGTAGGAAATTATCATGTGTGCCTGGACTAGAAAGAATGCAAAATAAACTAATAGTTGTGAGTCCTAGACCAGTGGAGAGACCCACACACACACAAAGAGAGAGAGAGAGAGAGAGAGAGAGAGAGAGAGAGAGAGAGAGAGAGAGAGAGAGAGAGAGAGAGAGAGAGAGAGAGAGAGAGAGAGAGAGAGAGAGAGAGAGAGAGAGAGAGAGAGAGAGGGAGGGAGGGAGGGAGGGAGGGAGGGAGGGAGGGAGGGAGGGAGGGAGGGAGGGAGGGAGGGAGGGAGGGAGGGAGGGATTGAGAGAGAGAGAGAGAGAGAGAGAGAGAGAGAGAGAGAGAGAGAGAGAGAGAGAGAGAGAGAGAGAGAGAGAGAGAGAGAGAGAGAGAGAGAGAGAGAGAGAGAGAGAGAGAGAGAGAGAGAGAGAGAGAGAGAGAGAGAGAGAATGTAGCATGTGAAAGGAAGAGGAAGAGGAGGGAAACCTCGAGAGAGAGGAAAGGAAAGTAGAAGATGTGGAGTGGGGAATATAAGAGAGAGAGAGAGAGAGAGAGAGAGAGAGAGAGAGAGAGAGAGAGAGAGTGTGTGTGTGTGTGTGGATAGGTACTCTCACTTGATGTGAGAGTAGCAACTCTCACAACTCTCTCTCTCTCTCTCTCTCTCTCTCTCTCTATATTAGTCAATTGATGGGAATGGACATCTGGTTGCAACACATTGGGGATGTGGAGGCTGAGGAATAGGGCATTGGAGATGCTAGATGGATGCCAACTCGCAGTGCTAGAGTGGGTCCATGATGACCCTTTCCACATTGCCAAGAGATTTGGTGATTGTCATCCATGCATGCTTTGATGGACCATCAAAATCTCTTCTTATGAAATAGACTAGACTAATTATGTAGATTTTAGTTTCCTATAATAACTATAGAACTTGTCCTAATGTTGAAAGCTTCAATGTGTACATCGAAAATTCTTCTTATGGAATAGACTAGACTAATTATGTAGGTTTTAGTTTCCTATACTAATTATAGAGCTTATCATAATGTTGAAAGCTTTGATGTGTACTTTCTTAAGGATTCTTGGGTTTTGGCCATCAATTAATGTGTACTCTATCAAGGATTATTGAGACCTTTTGGCTTTGAATTGAAGTAAGCTGGATTTTGGCCATCAATTCTAAGTGAATCTTCACCCTATGACATGAAGGTATGTGAATACTAAGTCCAATTGTAGTCTTATAAAATCAGACCATTGAATTGCAAATGGAGGATTGTGTGGCAATTGGATGACTATGGTAGGGGTTGGAGATCTATCCTCACTTAATATTTTGAAGACATTACCAAGTGTAGAGAAGGCAAAAGGATGTAGGTGAGGTTATAATTATGGGCATGTAGTCATTGTGGTGTTAATATCTTTAACAACACAAGTGCTAGCCTATGCGATGGAGATGTTGAGGAAGGATGCACACTCTCCTATATGTCATGGTTCTTCAATCAAAGACTAGCCCTCCCACAATTTGGTATACTTTCCCTATATGTCACCTTTCACCACCATATGGTGCACTCTCTTGTATTATGCCTTTATGATAGTGCCTTAGAGTACATCAAATTAACACTCAATTATCCAAAGAAACACCTTGGGGGGTTGTTGCCCAAATGTTAGTGTAGAAATGAGAGGGAAGAGCAACTTAGGTTGAGATTTTGTTTAATAATGTTTCAAATTACTCTATCAGAAAGATTGGTTCTAAATCATTGTATGGTTGTTGTGATTATCAAAATCAGTAGTTTATATAAATGATACATACAATATAATGCTAGTAGATGTATTTTAGTCAAGTACAATCATTTTGGTTAAGTATTACCTTGATTGTTTTAGTGCCATCTTGGAAGGGTTGAGAAAATGTCACAATATACATAACATACTAGTACTATATTGGCATTTAGTATGGCTAATTCAATAGGAGTAGAAACTTGCTTATGGAGGCATCACTTGCCACCTGCATTCTCCATAATCAACAACACTAACACTACACTTGATTACCACAAACAATGGCCCCCTCAATTTTTGTACAATTAATATGTCAACTTGAAATAGAATATAAAGCTCTAAATATGATGTTTTGTACAAATGTCTAAAAATTTGTACCATTAATATGTTAGCTTCTTGAAAGAGAATATAAATATCTAAATATGCCACTTAACATGTTAGTGAATAATATCCTACCGCATCACCAAGGCATGTAGTGGATGTCAAGCTCATGTAGAGCTTGACATCTCAACACTCCCTCTTGAGCTCTCATAAACTCCAAGTATAGTCTTGAAACATTGAAGCTTCTCAACTCCCAAGGCCTTGGTGAAAATGTCAACACATTGATCCTGTATGCTGATATAAATCAAGTCAATAACACCTGCTAGAATCCTCTCCGAATGAAATGGTAATGGACCTCTATGTGTTTAGTTTGTGCATGATACATTGGGTTCCTAGCCAATTGAATGCTACTAAGGTTATCATAGTAGATGATAATCAATTTGTCCTCCAGCATCTCGAAATCGCCAAGTAGCTTGCGTAACTAAGCTATCTCACATGTTGCAATTACAAGACCTTTATAGTCCACCTCTATACTAGATAAGAAATCTATCAGCAATAATTGTTTCTTATTGCTCCAAGTTGTAGTAGCACTGCTAAAGGAAAATATAAAACTACTTGTGGAACTCTTGTTTGAAATACTTCCAACCCAATCTGCATTTGTGTAACCATGCAAGTCCAATGGTATGCTTGCACCATAGAATAAGGCATAACCCAATGTGGACTTGACATAATGTAATGTGCGCCGCACTACATCCAAATGTGGCTTTCATGGAAGTGGCATAAATTGACTCTCCAAACCAACTGTGTAGTTTAGGTTTGCCCTAGTGATTTGTCAATATAAGGCTACCCACAATCTCCCGATACATTGTAACATCCTCAATCAATTCACCCTCATATATAATAAGCTTAGTGTTAATAACATCCAAAGGTATAGAAATAGGCTTACAATGACCCATATCATACATCTATACCATATCCAACACATATTGTCTCTGTGACAACCATATATCCTCTTGAGTCCTAATTATCTCTATGCTTAAAAAATAGCACAGCTCTCTCGAATCCTTCATCTCAAATTCAGTATTGAGGAGACCCTTCACATTATCAATCTCTATCTCACTATTGTTTAAAGAGGGGAGAGAGAGATAGGGATGGAGCTAATAGAGAACCATCAGGTTCTTCTTCATCTCATTCATTTATTCAACACTAGAGTCATACTCACACTACAAAGAGTAACCTAGTGTAAGTGTAACTAGACAGACTAACTCACTGACTAACTCTAGTCAGGTCACCGACTAGCTAAACCGACTTATTCAATGTAGTCACATGCAGACAGCTACACACTAGCTGTCACAGATGTCGGTCATACATAAAGACGGACAGACGAGAGAGCTTGACTTCTAACACTCCCCCTCAAGCTCAAGACAGCATCTGCACACCAAGTAGCTGTCTAAAACCACAAAACTTATCTTTACCTAGAGACTTAGTAAAGATATTTGTAACTTGCTCATCAGTCCTCACATGCATGAGATCAACCTTTCCTGCAAGAACCATCTCTCGAATGAATGTACCTCTATGTGTTTTGTCCTGGCATGGTAAACTGGATTCATGGCCAGGAGTACACTACTCAGATTGTCGCATAACAGTGTCACTGGAGCATCAACCTGTATATCCAAGTCAGCCATAAGCTTGAGCAGCCATGCAATCTCACATGCTGCCAATGCAGCTCCCCTATAGTCAGCCTCAGTACTGGATAAAGCAATCGTAGGCTACTTCTTGCTGCTTCAGCTGATCATGCCGCTACCAAAGCCAAAAGCATAACCACTCATAGACCGTCTGTCAAATGAGCATCCTACCCAATCTGCATCTGTGTATCCAATCAGTGTCAAGGGATTATCTCTGACATAGAATAGCCCATAGTCTACAGTGGACTTAACATACCTCATGATGCGTCTAACTGCATCCAAGTGTGGCTTCCTTGGCTTCTGCATAAACTGGCTTATCAGCCCTACATCATAGCTCAAGTCAGGCCTAGTGATGGTTAAGTAAATTAGACTGCCAACCATCTGCCTGTACATAGTCACATCTTCAACTTCAGCCCCAGTGTTCATGTCTAGCTTTACATTCTGATCCAGAGGTGTATCCAGTGGTTTGCATTCAGCCATGCCATACTTCTTAAGATTTCCATGGCATAGTGCTTCTGCATCAGCCATAAACCATTTTCAGTTGGTACAACTTCAATACTTAAGAAATACTTCAGATCTCCTAGATCTTTCATGTCAAATTCAGATTTCAGCATCTTCATTGCATGCTGAATTCCCATGTCATCATCCCCAGTAATTATCAGGTCATCAACATATATGACCAGCACTATCAAGCCACTGTCAGTCTTCTTTGTGAACAGGCTGTGATCAGCCTTGCCAACAACAAATCCAAGGCTCTGCAAGCTGCTGATCCTAGCATGCCAGGCTCTCGGAGCCTGCTTCAGGCCATACAGTGCCTTTTTCAGCCTGCACACATAATGCTGAAAATCAGGGTGCTCATACCCTTCCGACTGAACCATATATACATCCTCTGCTAAATCACCGTTGAGGAATGCATTCTTGACATCCATTTGCTGCAATTTCCAGCCTTTTGCAGTAGCCAAGGCAATTACTGTACGTATGGTTGCCATCTTTGCAACCGGACCGAATGTTTCATCATAATCCAATCCATACTGTTGAGCATATCCTTTGGCAACCAGCCTGGCTTTGTATCTTTCCACACTGCCATCAGACTTACATTTGATTTTATAGACCCATTTGCAGCCAATGGTCTTTTTCCCATCAAGCAATGGCATCAGATCCCAAGTCTGATTTTCAGCCAAGGCATTCATCTCTTCGTCCATAGCATTGCACCAATTTTCATCCTTTACTGCTTCAGCATAAGTACCTGGTTCTTTGATCTCCATCACTTTTGTCATGTAAGCATAGTGCTTTGCAGCGTAACCAGTGTACGTAAACCTGTCAACAGGTTTCCTGATCCTCTTTGATCTCCTGAACTGTGGCTCACTCTGAGCTTGCCTCTCATGAGGCAGCACATAACGGCTCTGCCTAGCACCTAGCGTCATAACAGACGGAATCCCAATTTGCTGTCTAAGCTGTCACTGCTCGATGACTCATAGCCTGCTGTGAGTGGTCCTGTCACATCCTCAAATACCTTTTCTTTTCCTTTTCCCTTGTCATTTCTCCCCCTCACTGACATGTCCATGTCAGTGGACGCAGAATTACGGTTCTGTAAGCATCCTGACCAAGGACTCACTGTGGAAGATACATCTGCTGTCTGACCACTCATAGAAGTACTCTCTGCAGGAGCATTTTCAGCATGATTCATACTAGGTGCTCCATCAGTAGGCACCACAACCGAATTCCCATACCACGATGCTAACTCATCAAAGACTACATCCCTGCTGATGAGTGTCTCATGCGTAGAAGGTACATAACACTTGTATGCTTTCCGTTCTTGTGCATATCCCAAGAATACACTCTTCACTGCCTTAGGATCCAATTTCTTCCTCTTCTCATCCGGTATATGCACATACACAATACATCCAAAGACTTTCAAGTGCCTGATGTCAGGTCTATGACCATACAGTTTCTCATAAGGGGTGACTGCATGTATTCCCGCTGTAGGAGTGCGATTCAGCACATAAACTGTAGTCATTACTGCTTCAGCCCAATAGGCATTAGGCAAACACTTCTCATTTAGCATAGCTCTTGCTGACTCCATTAAGACTCTGTTCTTCCGTTCTGCAACACCGTTCTGCTGCGGTGTATAACTACATGTGAGCTACCTTCTGATCCCATTCTTAGCAAGATATCTGTCAAATTCTTTGGATACATATTCACCTCCTCCATCTGATCTCAAGCATGATATGTAGCAGCCAAGTTCATTTTCAGCATGTTTTTTAAAATCTCTAAAGACTTCAAACACCTCATCTTTATGCTTCAAAACGTACAGCCAAGTGTACCTACTGAAATCATCAATAAACGAGACATAGTACCGTGCACCTCCAAAAGACGCATTATGTGACGGTCCCCAGACATCAGAGTGCACCAACTGCAAAGGCCTAGTGCTGTTTTGTACATGTCTCATGAAAGGAAATCATGCCTACTTCCCAAACTGACATGCAGGACACACATGCCCAAAGTCATTATACTTGAATTTCGGTAATCCAAGTACGACTGCCTTCTGCTCCATGGATTTCAGCTTCTGTACATTTACATGTCCAATTCTCTTGTGCCAAATCTCTACATCTCTGATGGCACTCTCATCATGAACAAACATAGCTGCTTTAAGTTCAGGAATGGTCGCTTCCAAAGTAAACATCCTGCCATCCCTTCTGCCCTTGGCAATTAGCTTGCAGCCATTTCCATACTCCTCAATGAAGCATCCATCCTTGTTAAACCTCACTTGCAGATTCTGTTCTGCCATTTGACCCACAGACAACAAATTCTTCGTTATGGTCGGTACATGTAAGACATCATGCAGGCCTTTCTACTTGCCATCAGGCATCATCAATGGAACAATCCCTTTATGCTTTATGTCATGTTGGGTGTCATCCCCAGTACATACATGACCATGTGTACCTGCAACCATCTCATCAAACCACTCTCCATGCGGAGTCATGTGGTTTGACACACCAGAGTCAATGTACCACCTGTCATCTCTGTTCTGCCTTGACGCAGACTTGGACACATGTTGCATGGCAAAGAGTCTATCAACCTGATCATCCTGACCACCACTAGAGGATGCATAATGCCCATGCTATTTCCCTTTTGCCTTCATGTCATTCTCCTTTTTGTAACATTCCTTCGCTATGTGCCTATACTTGCCACAATAATGGTAATCTTTGTCCCTGTTTGACTGATTAGTAGACTGCCAAGATCCAGATCCACCTCCTCTTCCTCGAGGTGATCTCCCCCTACCTCTAAAATCACCAGATCCTCGCTGGCCCTGTGTATTGGCACCATGCCAATTTCCCTGCTGCTGCTGCTGTCCAAAGGCATTACGAGTGTCACCACGACCTCGATATGAACCACGGCCTCTGCCTCCTCTGCCACGCTGGCTAGAGTATAACACAGTGTCTCTACTTTGAGAGGCACTAGAACCTGTATTTAGGCCAAGTTTGGCCTCCTCATGCAACAACAATGCAATCAGTTCTTCCCAGTTAGGGGGATCTGCTCTAACTGAGATGGAAGTGTCAAATGCTTTGTATTCTTTCCCTAAACCATTCAATGCAACATCAATCATATCATCTTCTGATACCCTTGAACCAATGGTAGCTAACTGATTAGCTATGGTCTTGATCTCCGTGGTATACATCTGGATGCTCCTACCATTTCTAGACATATTATTGAACTGTTGTTTCAACTGGATCTTCTGTGCATGTGTCATGGTTCCATAATTTCTCATCAATATATCCCAAGCATCCTTCGGAGACTCATAGCCAGTGATTTGAATAGCCATAGCATCAGATATACATAGTGAAAACCAATGCAGTACCTTACATGCTCTTTCAGTCCATAACCTATGAGCTCTCTTTTGTTCATTTGTTGCATTTGCTTCAGGCAATTCAGGAGCTGCTTCATCTCCTATGCATAAGTCCCAATATCCTCTGCCAACTAGAAAATTTTTCATTCTGAATTTCCATAATGTAAATTTTTTGTTGTCTAGCTTTTCTCCAACTATTTGCGTGATATTATCAGTCCCATGTGCATTAGCCATGATGCAACAGACTGTATGTCAAATGCCTGACTCCCTGCAAGTCAATAAGTCCGACTGACTAAGTTCAGTCCACTACAGTTGATGACAGTTTTCTGCAATTAATTGCTGCAATTAATTGCAGTAAAAAACTAGTAAATTTCAGCCCAGTATCAGCCCAAAATAGTCCACAATCAAGTTGTCCAGCTCGTAGAAATAACTTCAATACATATGCCGTGTACTTGCTTCAGATTGAACTCCTGCAAATCCACCGCTAGGGTCCAAAAACATGCAGTCTAAACCTGTAAACTGTGATTAATAGCAACACTTTCAATGCCAAAAAACAACATGCATACATGTTCTATGCACGAAATAGTGCATAATCATCAAGTAGAAGTGTCAACAGTTTTGTTTGCAGGTTGCAGTCAACCAAAAACCAACATAACCAGCTTCAAACCGCTTCAAAGCGTCTTCAAACTAAACCATACATTTGCTCCAGTATGACAAGGTCAATGCATGACTATGTAGTGACCATAGACTGTCTGTCTCTAATGAGCAAAGTCATACATTACTTCTGCAATTTGTATTCAGCCAAAAAGACGAGATTGCATTTGCTTCAACTCCAAAAATTTCAGCATTCAGTGGCACTTAATGCTTTTCTCAACCCATGAACATTCTGACATAAATATGTCAGTACATACATCTCATAGATGTCACCAAATGTCACACTATGCTTCAGTAAAGAAAAAATGCTTGTTGTCCATGTTAAATGACAGTATCTAGCCTGTCTAAAATGCTCCACATCTGAGTATTTCAGGTACCAAAATCAGCTTGCAGTGGATCACAACAGCTACATATGATCTCCAGCATATACCTATGCTCCAAGAGTGCTTCTGGGCTTGTCAGAGAGCTTCCAAAGCTCTTCAATGTGTTGCATATACCATGTATATTGTGTATACAGCAGTGCTGCCCTTTTTTTTTAGATCTGCCCACTTTGATCTCAGCTCATGTCTCAAGGTCAAGCATTTGCCTCTTGCCATCTCAAAGCACTTCATACATGACATAACCAAGCATTTGATGGCCAAAGACACTAGCATTTGATGAAGTGCAGCCCAACAACTGATGGCAGCAAATAGACGCAGTTCAGGCTGCCTGCAAACCTGAATTTCAGCACACTTCTGGAGATGATGATGATTGTAGTGAGTGATACACACTCTGATGTGGTCTTCTTGGCCTCCTCAAGGCTCCCAACAAGGCACAAGCACTGATGTTCACCCTGGAGTATGCAATGAACAAATGCTCACCTGCATCCCACAATGGCAGCTTGTTTTATGCAGGGAAAAAACTAAGTTAGTTCCTCTTCACTTCCTCCAGCTTCACGGAGTCCACCAAGTCCCGCTCTGATACCGTGTTTAAAGAGGGGAGAGAGAGATAGGGATGGAGCTAACAGAGAACCATCGGGTTCTTCTTCATCTCTTTCATTTATTCAACACTAGAGTCATACTCACACTACAAAGAGTAACCTAGTGTAAGTGTAACTAGACTGACTAACTCACTGACTAACTCTAGTCAGGTCACTGACTAGCTAAACCGACTTATTCAATGTAGTCACATGCAGACAGCTACACACTAGCTGTCATAGATGTCGGTCATACATAAAGATGGACAGACGAGAGAGCTTGAATTCTAACAACTATCACCCATAATGATCAAATCATCCACATATATAGTAATGACTGCAATACTTGCATCACTCTCACATACATAGAGTGAGTAATTAGCATGTGCTCTATGAAATCTAATGTTGTCAAGGTATTTTTCAATCTTGTCATGCCATCTCCTAGGTGCTTACTTTAGTCCATACAAGCTCTTATAAAGCTTGCATACGTAATTTCGATAATTCTTGTCCACATAGCCAGGTGGTTACTCACATAAACTTTCTCTTACAAGTCCCCTTGTAAGAAGGTATTCTTATTATCCATTTGATACATGATCCAACCTTTTGATGTAGCCACCACTGCTATGACAACCCTTATACTAGCCATTTTAGCTATTGGAGCAAAAGTATCTTTATAATCAATACCATGAATTTGTGCATATCCTTTGGCAACCACTCATGTCTTATAAAACTCAATAGATCCATATGATATTGTAAATCCATTTACAGCCACCAATAGCTTTCTTACCTTCAAGTAAAGGCACTAGCTCCCATGTGTCATTCTCCTTAAGTGCAACCATTTCTTCATCCATAGTATGATTTCCATACTCATTATCCACTGCATTCTCAAAACAAGTAGATGAGCTATTATATGTAGATATGGATAATGAGTATGGCAATCATCCATAGCTATTATATGTCAATCGTTGAAATAGCTTTCTTACTCTACTTAACCTTCATGGAGCTAGATCACTACCAAGTGCTTTAGCATCCTCTTGTGCCTTTCGCACATTGTAGAGGCCAAGACCCACAGAGCGCTTATTCTTTCAAGAATTTCAAGCGAACACCTACAGCTATCTCTCACCTAGCCAAAGCACCTTCGATCCTACCGAGGTGTAGTGAACTTACCTTGACGCCCAAATGAGTTGCCTTCTCCCTCAAACACACCGGTAGCTCCATGATTCATGATGCAAGCTCAAGCAACCTCAAGCCTCCACCTTCAAGCTCCATCCTCCATAGCTGCACGTGAGAGAAGAGAAGAGAAGAGAAGAGAAGAGAAAATGATGGAGAGCTTCTTCTCCTTGATCCCTCACCCTCACACATTTACTCCCTCAGACTCTCAGACTCTCACACTCCCTCTCTCAAGCACACAAAAGCAAGCAAGAAGGAGAGAAGAAGATGAGTCCACTTTGCCACACACCAAAGAATGAGCTCCTCATTCACTTTTCAACTTTATATACAAAACCCTAAATCCCTTTTGAGTGGTCATCCCCTTATCCACTTTTTTACATGGCTGGCCCTTTTCCCCATTATTCTCCTATCTTCCTAGCTTTCTTTCTATCGCCCATCTACCTTTACAATTTGCACAAGAGGGAGCTTGGCACTCTTTACAAAAAGTTTTAGGGATGCATTGCATTTAAAAATGCACTTTGCCCTTTGAATTAGCTTTTGAGGCCGCCCTTGTGCTTTCACTCGTTTTCCTTCCTGCTTCTTCCGTTGTGTTTGATTTCCTTCTCTGGGCCACCTCTTTTAGGTCCCAACTTGTGCTTTTCCACTTTTTTCTTGTGCTAAGGTTGACACACACCAAGTGTTTTAATAAACAAAATTCCAAACTCCTCATCCAAGCTCTTCTTAGAACCATTTGAATCAACATCAATATGAGAGAAATATGATGATACATCTATCATAATAAGTGAGTCCCCAACTTTCTATTTATCTTTTCTTGATATTTGTGATATATTGGGTGGAGTAACGTATGACCTCAATCTACTACTCCAAGGTCTATCAACATATCCATGACTAGGAGACTCTTGTGGTCCACTCAATATCTGTGACTATTGACCTAGTTTCTACATAGCCACGCTCTCATGCTCATAAGCTCCAACTACATTCTATACATTACTATGCCAGCTAGTCATTTTATAAAAAATAATATCCTTGCTAACTCTCAAGTCACATGTATTAAAAATATATATATTTTTAATTTGTGCTCCAATTGACTATGCAACTCATTAGGAATATGCACATAAGCAATACATCCAAATACTTTCATATGGGATAGATTTGACTTTTTGCTTGTAAACTTCTCTTCAAGTGTCATACCATATATAATAGCAATGGGTGTCATGTTCATAATGTATACAATAGTAGCAACTACTTCAACCCAATAGTTGTTGAGATGGCAAGCTCAACACGTGCGGACATTGATGATGGACCGCCTAGCTAGATGGGTCGGCACATCTACACTTAGCATGTTGGTGGTCATTATGATACTCTATTAACCTCAATTTGAGATGGCTAAAAAATGAAGGAAAAAACAGAAAAAGGATGGAAAAAGAGCAAAGGCGTAGAGATGGCCCCTAACGCTAAGCTAAGGCAAAAAGTGCAATTTTAAATTAAAGGTGCCTCAAAAAACTCTAAAAACTCTTGTAAAAGAGCGCCAGGCTCCCTCTTGTGCCATTTGTAAAAGAATAGACGGGTATAGGCTTAGGGCATGAATCAAGAAGAGAGAATTAGACAAAGGGACCTTGCCACAATGGCCGGTCATGTAAAAAGGGATGTGTGCCCATGGGATTTTAGGGCTTGTATATAAAGTTCAAAAAGTAAATGGAAGCTCATTCTTTGGTGTGTGGCTAACAAGAGTCCTCTCTTCTTCTCTTCACCTTGCTTGTGTGTGTGCTCTTGAGAGAGGGAGTATGAGATTGTGAGGGAGTGAGTGAGTGTGTGGGAGTGAGGGATCAAGAGGGTGAAGCTATTCACCATCTCCTCTTCTCTCTTCTTCTCTCTTCTCTTTTCTCGCACACGCGGCTATGGTGGATGGAGCATGGAGATGGAGGAGGCTTGAGGATGCTTGAGCTAGCATCTAGGATTGTGGAGCTACTGGTGTGTGCGAGAGAGGAGGCAACTCATTTCGGCATCAAGGTAAGCTCACTACACCCGAGAGGATCCATGGCGCATCGGCTAGGTGAGAGATAGCCATGAGAGCTTGTTTGAAACACTTGAAACAATAAGCGGTCCGTGGGTCTTGGTGGTTGAGCGTGAGCTTCCACTACATTTTGGTTCCATTGCCGAGACCAACGGATTCAAGCTTGAGCACTTGTGCACCTCATATAGAGCATCGAAGTAAGGGATTCATCCCTGAAATGGAGCTTGAGATAGGTAGAAAGTTTGGGTTTTTTGATCTTCAAAACAAGTAAGTATTTTGGGTTATTTTGTTGGTTTGATGATTGGAAAAGATGGAGAAATCATTGCAGTTTTTTGCCTTCAATCTTTGTTGCATTTAGCGTAGGTTAGGATTAGGAAATCAGATCGGAAAAGCGTAGGGTTTGGTGTTGTAAAACAAGGCAAAACAGGACACAAATCATGCAAAAATGGAAAAAAACAGTGCTTGGGATGTTTAATGTCGGCAAGTGAGTGATTAGGGACATCTAAACCTTACCCGAGAGGGGTTTAAGAGCCAAGAGGTCAAGGAAGAGCTCATTTCATACCCTGACATTGTGTGTGTGTGTGTGTGTGTGTGTGTGTGAGAGAGAGAGAGAGAGAGAGAGAGAGGGGGAGGGAGAGAGAGATAGAGAGAGAGAGAGAGAGAAAGAGCTCTTGGAGATTCGATTCGATCTTGCCGCCAGGGAGTCTACCACACATTCCAGGTATATCAAGTCCTTCCCCTTATGCCTTGGTACTGATTTGGAAGCTCTTGTGTGATATGATTGCATGTGTTGCAAGATTTGAGCAAATTAGTGCCTTCATTGCCGTCGTCTCGTGCCATTCGTCCTGTCCAAGTGGCCGGTTCCTGGGCTGAGTTCCACAATCAGCCCTTGGCCCACTTACTCTCAATCGACTCGGCCCACTAGTCAATTCGGCCCGTCCGAGTATATCACTCGGTCCACTCGCAATCGGCCCTTGGCCAATCTACCCCATTCGGCCCTTGGCCCGTCCGAACGAACCAATTTGGCCAAAATTTCACTTGGCCATATCAAAACTCGGCCCTCGGCTTGTCCAAATAGACCCCCTTGACCCGTCTAAGTAAATCTCCTTGGCCTGTCCGAATTACCCTGTCCAAGTCACCCTATCCGAGCTTCCCATTCAGCCCTTGGCCATGACAACTCGGCCCATCCGAGCGACACACTCGACCCACAATTTTCATTCGGCCCTCAGCCCGTTCGAATCCATCACTTGGCCCTTGCAATTCGGACGAGTTGGGCCGAGTCATGATTTTTCCAAATTTTCAAGAAATTAGACCAGACCTGGCTAGAGTTCAACCGCATAAACCTACGTGAGTCCTCCCGATGTGGAGAACTCGATTCTGGCGCAAGGAATAGGCAATTTCATAGGACACAGCCACTTAGCAACTCGAGTAGGCTATTGTGAGACCCAGAGTCCTAGCAATAGCTAGCCAAAGACCTTGAACAAACCTAAAACAGGTAAGACAATGCAGCAAGAAACCCTAAAACCTGACAAGACGGCCAAAAGTGGGTCAACAAGCCTATCAGGCCTAAAACAAAGTGAGAGTGTAGAAGCCGCTTAGATACTTGTTTTCTGCACTCACCCTGAAGTTCTGCACTTGAAGTACACTTAAGGACAGTTGAAAGCTTGATTGAGCACAAGTGCACGGGAAAGAAGACACACACACTGAGTAGAGATAAATTAAGGATTGGATGCAATAAGTCAAGGAACTCACTCAGATAAACACCTCAAGGAACCCACCAATAGGAGAAAATCCCAAGACATAGGCGAACGACCAAATCATAGAGTAGGACCAAGCAAGCGGCGCTAGAGACATGGATTTGGCCAACTTGCTCAACCTGATTGACAGCTTGGTGGAGTAAGAGAATGTGATCATGACAGAGGAAAGCTCAGACCACCGCAGGTTGAACGAGGAACTCGACTTAAGAGTTTTTTTGGAGGCAATTCAATAGCTAATGAGCAGCTACGATGCGCACACTCAATATGAGCACCACAGCAGAACAATAGAGGCCATCGTAGAAGACTTGGAGGAGGAACGGAAGCTAGCCCACAAGGCGCTGCAAGGCATAGTGAAATAAAACCAAGACTAGCGTGCTAGGAGCTTAAGGCAGAACACAGAATTGCACGAGGTACAACGGGTGCTGAACCTAATAGGTGGGAATCAGATCGGTCATGAGAGAGCCCTAGAAGGAGACTTGATATTCAGTGAGCTTCTCATGAAGCGATTCCTCGACAACACAGCAGTGAAGCAGAGTGCTGCAACACTAGCAACATCATTACTAGCAAGATTAGGAGCAAGCCAAGGCTCTAAGGGCCAGTCTAAAATCCCAATTGTTGCAAAGCAACTCAACAAGTACCAACCCCACAACGATCCATATAGCTTTGTCAAGCAATTCAAGCAAGTCCGCTAGGCCAATAGCCTCACCGACTTGGCTCAACACTCTCAAGCATTTGAGCTTTGTTTAGGTGACAAGGGTAGGACTTGGTACAAGAGTCTAGAGGCCGGAGAACGAGTGGACTTTAACGGCCTCAAAAACCTATTCATCAAGAGATTTTCCAAGCCCGGATACTCTAACAATCTGCTAGTAAGACTGATGAATGTCAAGTAGAAAGAGAAAGAAGACATCTACGACTATGTCACCCACGTGAGGAGGCTCTTTAAGAGAATCTGCATGGGCAAATGACCTACCGAAAGAGCAGTGTCCCCACCATGTTTATCAGTGGAATACAGAGTGAGGAGTTGTATAAGACCTTGGCAGGCAACTCGAGGTTGCAGCAAGACTCGCTAGCTAGGGTGGTTGAAGATGCCATTTGAGTAGATGACTAGGTGAAAGAGTGGAGCTCCAAGAGCTCAAATTCGGAAGAGACCAACTCACAAAGTTTAGAGAGAGCATCAGCCTCTAGTGAACGATCAGGTCCAACGGCCCACGACAAAGGGAAAGCCATTGAGACAAACCAAGACTTGGCTGAGGTAAAAATGGAGATAGCCAAACTGCAGGATATGTTGAGACGACCAATGCGCCCACATGTCCAATGTGTGTACTATGGCGGAAACCACTTGGCAGCCGAGTGCCAAGACCCTAGGTCACAACCTTGCGCTAATTGCGGTAGATTCGATCACGATGTCACGCATTGCAAATTACCGAGAAGACTTCTATACTCACAACCATACGGCCAGCCATATCTAGCAAGCAAACCCCAACAATTCTTCGGAAGAAGAGCCCCATTGGCCCTTCCTGCGCCTAATGGCGTTAAACTGGTTGTTCCTAGAATGGACATAAACCCTACATGCATACCTAGACCGCTTGGTCCCTATGTGACCCATCCACCGAGTGACGCTCTAGTCCACTATGTGGAGGAGCCAAATAAGGAAGAGACTTACGTATACCCATACCTCTCACATGACGACGAGGGCAACGCAATCCTTATGGACTATTGACCAATATCGGTGATGGCGTTAGGAAGAGGCCTAGGAGGGCCGACACAGGATCCAATCATATGTTAGACTTGCAATCATCCAGGGCACGTCTCATCATGTAGTGATTGGCAAAATTGTGCCGCGATCTCAGTCTACAGGCACTACATGCAATAGACATCACTTCGAACAGGGAGAGGAAGAAGGAGTGATCCAAAAGCTTTCTAATCAAGTGACTTGGGGTTTTGCCCCCCTTCTTGAGCCAATGCAACCATTAGATTTATGATATGAGCATCAGATCATTGAGACTTCCAAGAGCCCCTCCAATCTTGTTCTCAGCCTTATCCCCTCCTCTCTAATTCATAATAAATATGAGGCCTGGGGATCCTCAAAATCCAACCCTATCAGTTGATGCAGGCCAACTATATAGGCTAGGGCAAGACTGTTTGTTGTGTAGATGCATATGCAAGCATGAGATGCACGATGTGCTCATAGAGGCACCCAATAGAATTGTTGGAGAGCACTTTAGCGGAGACATAGCAACCCACAAGGTGCTGTAGTTTCAACTGTGGTGGCCCATGCTTTTTTGCGATGCAGCACAATTCATCAAGCATTGTGACGAGTGTCAGTGGACAAAGGTACCGATTCACAAGGATCAAATGGAGTTGATCCCAATCATTGCACGACAACCCTTCAAAAAATGGGGGATTGACTTCATAGGACCCATTAGTCCTACGGCACAGTATTTGCAGGCCAAATATATCATTGTGTCCACAGACTATCTAACAAAATGGGCAGAAGCGAGAGACACACAAAAGAATGATGCTAGAACAACTACCAAGTTCTTATGGGAGCAGGTGATCTTACGATTCGGCTGCCCCATTGAACTAGTCAGTGACTAGAGACACGCACTTCATCAATGAAGTGATAGCGCATCTTCTATCCACTTTTCTAGCTATCCATCAAAAATCCTCTCCATACTACCCTCAGGCAAACGGGCAGGCAGAATCCACAAATAAGATCCTTGTAAACGTCCTGACCAAAGTAGTCTTTGCTTCGCGCAGCGACTAGGATAACAAGCTAATGGCAGCCTTGTGGACTTACCATGCAGCTTATAAAATGGATGTTGGTGGCCAGACTCCCTTTAGGTCGACCTATGGGACTGAGGCAATTCTACCAGTAGAGTTCTTCGTTCCTAGCCTGAGAATAGCGCTTCAAGAACGATGGGAAGGAAAGGAGGCATGGACACAACACCAGTTGAACTTGAACACCTCTTAGAAACTCGCGTTCTAGCCACCCATGCACTCATATGTGAGAAGGCATGATGCAAGAGATGGTTTGACAAGCATGCCAAGCAGTGCGACTTTGAACAGGGCGACTTAGTGCTCCTGTACTCAGTTAAAGGACACAAGCAGAAAATGAAGTTTAGAGGTCTTAGGCCTTTCAAAGTTCGTGCATTTAGCCGAACTGGCAATGTTGAGCTCGAGACTTTAGACAATGAGGGCATAGGCTTCTTCAATGGCAGTCGCATTAAGAAGTACTACCCTCCCACGCATCTGCTGCATGAGCCACCAATGTTAGAACCCCCTGTCAAAGTACGAGTTTCCACAATCATGGAAATTGATGTGATGATGATGAGGAAGCCGTAGAACCCGCATATCTCCACATCACGGTTGCTGCCAAGCAAACATGTGCTTTCAAAGCCTTGATCGACGAGGGAGCAGACTTCAATGTCTTAACTCACGATCATTGGACCCAACTTGGTAAACCACCACTACAGCCCACTAATGCCAAATTAAGCCCATATAGGGGCCACTCAGATGCAGTTCTCGGCAAGTGCAGGGTCGCTATTGCTGTCAAGTCTGAGACTGTACCAATGATCTTTTACGTGTTGCCAAACAATAAAGATGCATGCATAGAGTCACTGCTAGGATGAACCTTTAAGAAGCAAACTCACTGCAATCTCGATTATGAGTCGTAGCACATCCACCTCGCTATAGGCAACATCTGCATTGTTACAGCCTTTAGCAAGGGCTCCATGACCTCATCAAATTTTGCAAGGCCACCGGTAGAAATACTTGTAGCCAAGTCTATGGAGGGGGGTAGTGCTCGGCCACCATCCACCGAATCTCACAAGCCGCCACTCACAGTAGCAAAAGCTAAGGCCCAACAGCCTAAGTTTCAATGGAGGCCTAAACAACCGCAACCTCCGCCTAGGAGTAGACACTCACATCCTCCTAACACAAGAAACTCTAAACCTAGGAGGCTGAGGCACAGTTACAAAAATCAAAGCATGATCAAGCCAAGATGGGTTCCTAAAGCCCTCTTGCACGTGCAAGGCTACTATGAGGGAAATGGCTGGATATGGATCCCTAAGGCCCAAATGGCCCAAGGCACTACTTACACACTGCCCTCAAGCTTGATCACCCCGAGCCCCATAGAACCTCAGAACCAGAAGCCGCAGTGCTTCCAGGACTCGCCTCCTACAAACTCACCCACGCGTAAGCCTGGAAGAGTTGAGTAAGACTATTGATCCAAACCACAAATGCCTTTACACACTTCAACCCCTGCTAGTGCTTATAAGACTTGTCAAACCCAATCCGAGTATAGCAACCCATTCATAGCAGCCACTACTCTGATGCTCATCCACGAGGCTCAACCACCGCTTTATGGGAAACTACCACCATCTGCCGCCGCCAAACCTTCTAGCCCCATCATGTTAGCTTTCATGGATGCAAAAAAGAGAGCAACTCAGAGTGAAGCAACATGCTTCCTCTCTACATTCTACTCATTATTCATTCCACACACACTTTAGTGCATATACAACCTAAGGTCATAAAGACCATTCACACCAGAAGTAGAACCGACTTATTTAATGTACCTAACTGATCTAGCTAGACTAGCTGTGTCTAGCTCATGTCGGTCAAACACACATGAAAGAGCTTGATATTCTAACACTCCCCCTCAAGCTCAAGACAGCATCTGTACTCCAAGCAGCTGTCTAAAACCACAGAACTTATCTTTACCCAAGGACTTGGTAAAGATATCCGCTACTTGTTCATCTGTCTTTACATAAGATCAACTCGTCCTACAAGAACCATCTCTCTGATGAAATGGTAGTGTACCTCTATGTGTTTCGTCCTGGCATGATAGACTGGATTCATAGCCATGAGTACACTACTCAGATTATCACATAGTAACTTCACTGGAGCATCTATATGTATGTCCAAATCAGCCATAAGCTTGAGCAGCCATGAAATCTTGCATGCTGCCAATGCAGCACCCCTGTACTCTGCATAGTACTCGACAAAGCAATCGTAGGATGCTTTTTGCTACTCTAGCTAATCATGCTGCTACCAAATCCAAATGCATATCCACTCGTAGATCTACGGTCATATGAGCAACCTGCCCAATCTGCATCCGTGTATCCAGTCAATATCAAGGGCTTATCTTTGACATAGAACAGCCCATACTCTATAGTGAATTTAACATATCTCATAATACGTCTAACTACATCCAAGTGCGGCTTTCTAGGCTTCTGCATAAACTGGCTTATGAGCCCTACAGCATAGCTCAAGTCAGGCCTAGTCATGGTCAAGTAAATCAAGCTGCCAACCATCTGCCTGTACATAGTCACATCCTCTACTTCAGCCGCAGTGTTCATGTCCAGCTTGACATTCTGATCAAGAGGTGTATCCAATGGTTTACATTCAGCCATCCCATACTTCTTCAGCATCTCCATGGCATAGTGCTTTTGCATCAGCCATAACCCATTGTCAGCAATAACTACCTCAATGCCCAAGAAATACTTCAGTTCTCCTAGGTCTTTCATGTCAAATTCAGATTTCAGCATCTTCATTACATGTTGTATGCCCAAGTAATCATCACCAGTGATTATCAAGCCACTGTCAGTCTTCTTTGTAAATAGGCTGTGATCAGCCCTGCCAATAGCAAAACCCAATCTCTACAAGAAGTTACTGATCCTAGCATGCCAAGCTCTCGGAGCCTGTTTCAGCCCGTACAATGCCTTTTTCAGCCTGCATACATAATGCTGAAAATCAGGGTGAACATACGCTTCCGGCTGAACCATATAGACATCCTCTGCTAAGTCACCATTAAGAAATGCATTCTTAACATCCATCTGCTACAATTTCCAGCCTTTAGCAGTAGCCAAGGCAATCACAGTGCGTATGGTTGCCATCTTGGCAACAGGGCTGAATGTTTCCTCATAATCAAGTCCATACTATTGGGCATACCCCTTTGCGACCAGCCTGGCTTTGTATCTCTCCACACTGCCATCTGAATTGCATTTGATTTTGTAGACCCATTTGCAGTCAATGGTCTTTTTTCCTATAGGTAGTGGCACTAAATCCCATGTTTTATTTTCAACCAAGGCATTCATTTCTTCGTCCATGGCTACACACCAATTCTCATCTTTCACTGCTTCAGCATATGTACCTGGTTCTTTGACCTCCATCACTTTTGTCATGTAAGCATAATGCTTTGCAGAGTAGCCACTGTATGTCAACCTGTCAACAGGATACCTGACCCTCTGCAAGGGTCTAAGCTGTGGTGCACTACTCGATTCCCCTCTCTCATGAGGCGGAATATACCTGCTCTGCCTTGTGCCAGGCGTATAGATAGTCAGAATACCAAGTTCGCTGTCTAGAATATCACCAGACTCATAGCCAGAAGTCACTCTGCCAAGTGTCATCATACCAGATGCATCCTCAATAACTTTCTCTTTTCCTTTGATGTCCAAGACATCATGTCTCCCCCTCACTGACATACTGGTGTCAGTGGACTGCGAGCTCCTCAATCTCCCTGTCCATGGGGATACTGTCTGACTACGAGGTCATGTCATAGCAGTGCTCTGCTGTAAATCAACTGTAGAGGCATGAGTGGAAGACATATCCGCTAGCACTGCAACTGGTGATACATACCAAGAACCCATCTCATCAAAGATAACATCCCTGCTTACCAAAGTCTCCCTGGTAGAGGGATCATAGCATTTGTATGCCTTCTTCTCCTGCAAATATCCAATGAAAACACACTTATGCGCTTTGGGATCTAGCTTTTTCCTTTTCTCATCTGGAATATGCACATAAGCAAGACAGCCAAAGACTTTCATGTGACTTACATCCGGCTTATAGCCATACAACTTCTCAAACGGTGTCATCTCATGAATACCTGCAATGGGAGTCCTGTTCAGAATGTATACGGCTGTCATAATAGCCGCTGCCCAATAGTAAAGCGGAATATGCTTTTCATTCATCATGGCCCTAGTAGCTTCCATCAAAACCCTATTTTTCCTTTCAGCCACTCCGTTCTGCTGCGGAGTGTAGCTGCAGGTGAGCTGCCTACGAATGCCATTTTCAGCCAAGAAATCATCAAATTCATTTGATACATACTCCCCACCACTATCAGATCTCAAGCAAGAGATGTAGCATTCAAACTCCTTCTCAACCTGTGCTTTAAATTGTTGAAAAACAGCAAAGACCTCATCTTTTGTTTTCAATATGTAGAGCCAGGTATAGCGACTATAGTCGTCAATGAAAGATACATAATATCTGGAACCTCCCATAGATACATTATGAGCTGGCCCCCAAACATCAGAGTGCACTAACTGCAATGGATGCATACTTTGTCTTACATGTCTAACAAACGGCAATCGTGACTGCTTACCGAACTGGCAAGCCTCGCATACATGACCAATATCTGAATATTGGAACTTTGGTAAACCTGTAACCAATTGTTTCTTTTGCATAATTTGCAGCCTTTGCAAATTGACATGCCCCACTCTCTTGTGCCATATTTCCAAATCCCTAACAGTGCCAGAGCCATGGGCAAACATAGCTGAATTCAGCTTTGGCAAAGAAGCATCAAGAGTAAACATTCTGCCATTCCTGTGACCATGAGCTATCAACTTGCAGCCATTGCCAAGCTCTTCAATAAAGCAGCCATGCTTATTGAATCTAACCTGCAAGTTCTGCTCCGTCATCTGACCAACAGATAACAAGTTCTTCGTAATTGAAGGGACATGCAATATATCATGCAAATTTTTCTTTCTACCATTATGGACCACAAGAGGCACTTTGCCTTTATGCTCAATGCTATGCTGCGTGTCATCACCTGTGCATACATAGCCATGCATTTCAGCCACCATATCCGTGAACCAATCACCGTGAGGGGTCATGTGATTCAATGCCCCCGAGTCAATGTACCACACTGCATCATCAGATGATTTTTCAACAGCCTTATCTTTGACATATTGCATGGCAAACAGTCTATCACCAGAGTCATCTGCCTGACTGGACGTAGCATAATGTCCATGCTGCTTGCCCTTCTAGTTTCCCTGCTTCTTCCAGTAGTCCTTTGCAATATGCCCATACTTTCCGCAGTAGTGACAATCCTTATCTTTATTTGGATTGTTTGACTGACACTGCTGCTGCCATGAGCCTCTGCCACGGGAGTTAGATCTCCCCCTGCCTCAAAAGTTTCCACCACCTCTTGCATTTGATGACGGCTGATTGATATTACTATATGATGCATTCTGATGGCCTCCTCTGCCAGATCCATAGCCTCTACCACGGCTACCACGACCACGCTGATTCGAGTAAAAAACTGCATCCTTATTCTTTGAACTACTTGACCCTGTAGCTAAGCCAAGCTTCACCTCTTCATGAATCAATAATGCAACCAGCTCATTAAAGTCAGGCATCTCAGCCTGCACAGACACTGAAGTGTCAAAATACTTGTTCTCAGGACCCAAGTCATTTAAGGTCACTGCAACCATATCCTCATCTTCAACCTGTGAACCAATAGATGCCAGCTGATTTGCTATGGTCTTAACCTCTGTGACATAATCTTGTATGGATCTGTTCTTCCTCTCCATGTTATTGAATTTCTGCTTCAATTGTATCTTCCTTGCACTTGTGGTTGTGCCATAGTATTTGAGCAATATATTCCATGCATCTGCTGGGGATTTACAGTTCATGATCTGCATCATCATAGCATCCAATATACATAATGACAACCAATGTAAAACCCTGCGAGCTCTTTCCGTCCAAGCTCGATGCGCTCGTCTTTGATCAGCTGTAGGATTCCTTTCTGGAACTTCAGGTTCATCCTCAACACTTGTCACTAAGTCCAGTATCCTTTGCCTATCAGAAAGTTCTCCATGCGGAACTTCCATATTGCATAATTGTTACTATCAAGCTTTTCTCCCACAATCTGGGTTACATTATCAGTTCTATCAGCATTTGCCATGTTGTATACCTTGCCTGACTACCTACAAACCAAGATCTTCTTAACAGTTCAACTTCAGCCCGGAACTGTTTATGACAGTTTTCTACAATTAACTACAGTAAAAACTAGGGTATTTAAGCCCATTGACAAACCAAAACAGCCCACAAACAAGTGGCTTAACCTGTGAGTAAAGCAGTCAGTGCAAATGCTATGTATTTACTTCAGTTTGAACTCCTGCAACCTCACTGCCAGGGTACATATATGCAGTCTGAAAACTGTAATTCTGTGAGTGACCAACAGTGATTTCAAGCCCAAAACTGAGTGGTATACATGTCATACATGTCCCAAACTTCCATAGATAGCTGCTAGTACATGTGTCAAGCCATGCATAGGCATAGAACCACAAAAAGTATATAACCAGCATATATGAATGTCTAAATACATTCCCAGATTTCAAATAGCCATTGCACTAGCAATAGGGATTAATTTCAGTCCCAAAAAGACATAAAACATTTGCATCACTTCCGTTTCCAATGCTCAAGCATTTAACAACACAGACCAAGTCTTCAAGTACCTGTGGGACTAACCAAATCAACTAGTTCTTTAGGAATAACCAATTAGTACTTTATGTCTGCAATTTTTTTCAGTTTTCAACCTATCACAAGCTCTCAGATCAGGCCATTCCAAGCTCCAAGTTTATGTCAAAATACCCAAGAAATATGACATGTTTTCTACCAAGCATCAAGTGCTACATTCAAGCTCAATGTACATGCCAAAGAGCATCCAAAATGCAGACATCACAAGTGTATAATGTCTCTGTAACTTCAATGACAGTTCAGCCCTGTGTATTCAGATCTGTACACCTCTATTACGGCTCACACATGAGCTCCCACAAGAGCAATAGCAAGGTATACCCTTCAAGAACCTTCCTTGGTATGCATCCATGCTCTATGCCACTTCACAAGTGCTATTCACCTTGAATCTTAGCCAATGAGAGCAGCCTGTTCATAAGCACAGTCCACACAGACTGTTCAGAGTATATTCAGATCAGATTTCTGGTGATGATGATGAATGCCCACTTGTTGATGCTCAATGGAGCTTTGGTGAGTCTCCAGACAGGCCACACTCTTGTTGATGCTCAATGGAGCCTTGGTGAGCAGTCCATGTACTGAATCTCAGCCATGGAGTTCAGTCTGAAAACAGGCGCAAACACGCTGGCTGGCCTGACCTCTGTTGTTGCACGTTTTGCTGATTATTATAATGATAAGGCACTCACTGGTGCTCAACTAGTCCTTGGGAGACTCCTCAGCAAGCCACAGCTCCTGCTTCAAACAATGAGACTCCAATGCTTCACAATACATACCTCTGTGTGACCATTGATGAAAATGACTATCAGCCCTCTTCCTTTCCCAGCTCTTCAGGTCAATCTTCAAGTCTTATTCTTGATTGCATTCCACCAGTGAGCCCATTCATGGCTCTGATACCATGTTAGCTTTCATGGATGCAGAAAAGAGAGCAACTCAGAGTGAAGCAACATGCTTCCTCTCTACATTCTACTCATTATTCATTCCACACACACTTTAGTGCATATACAACCTAAGGTCATAAAAACCATTCACACCAGAAGTATAACTGACTTATTTAATGTACCTAACTGATCTAGCCAGACTAGCTGTGCCGGTCACACACACATGAAAGAGCTTGATATTCTAACACATTAAACCCAAGCCACCTCTGCAGGCCTTAAAACCTCCTATGAGCAGAAATCATTTTAACTCTGGCCACAGACCTAGCTGAAGACACAGGGGATGACGTTATTGCTTGTCTTAGATGCTTAGATGCCACGTTCATGTCGCTGGCTCTAAGTTATGACCGCTTCGACTTAGGCCTATTGCAAGAGCCTTTAGCAACTGAAGTTCGCATGATGCCTTGTTCCTGGGAAACATTCAAATACACATTTGTCAAAACACCCCACTCAGCCTATGGAGTTTCTATGCACTGAGATATCAAGAGAACAAGCCATTAAACAACGCCTCATTACATCCTACGATAAGTGCGTGACTTCTTCCATCACTAACAAAGAAGTGGAGGAGTTGAAAGCATTAGCTAACAAACACTGACTCCCCATTTTTACGAAGCTGGTATACTCTGCGATTGTAGTGGGAATTCGAAGGATGTCAAATCATGATCAATGCTGAGCAACGCCACACAAATCAAGACATTGGAGTATGACCCACGCACCCACCTCATATAGAGTGTTAACCACTCGTTGTGGCCGACCCATGGAAGAGCACGTCAAAGGACACCCATATCTCGATCGTCTCCTGACCGAAGAAGAGCTACACATGGATAGCCATGTCGATTCCGACAATTTTCTAACGGATCTCCTCACTTACATCACACACATAAGTAGCCGACCCTTTGATCTGGACCATGAGGCTTAGCTGGAGTATAACCCAGAATTCTATACTTGGCTCATGTGCAAGTAACCCTTATATTTGAATGTTGAATGCCCTTGACCTCCTAACCTTCAATCCTAGGAAGGATTTTTCTCAATCTGGAAGGGGAGGGGGTAAGGTGAATCAAATTAAAACCAATCAAGATCAAGAAACAAATTAAAACCAATCAAGATCAAGCAAACACATAAACACATAAGAAGCTGGTGATGTAAGAGGAATGTCACAAAAGCTTTGAAATAAAAGGAAAAAAGTATGAAGGGAAGAATCTATGTTGGATTTTAATGCTTTCATTCAACAAACATAAAGTCTTTCTTTTCATCAAATTATTATTTTTAAAAGCACTAATGGGGATCGCAACAAGACCGTGCCCACCGAGTCCCCTTCACAGAAGACGAGAGGACCCAATACGACATCTCCTTGGAAAGTCGTGTCTACAACCAACTAAAATTTTGAACCATCCATAACATCGAGGAAGTAGTGGCCAAGGAGGAAGCAACCAAGGGTTGTAGAGTAGTGCAACCTCACTAAGTACCTCGAGAATTTTGCACAAGAGCTTGACCACACAAAGTGTGTGGAATTCCTCAGAACTTACAACCCAGATCAAGAATGTGGAACTGTAATAGTGGGAAGGGGGAGAAGGCCAAACAGGTATAGGTACCCTTGAACCCAACCTTGGTGGAGAAGACACTGGGGTTAGAGCCTAAGGTGGAGAAGAAGCAGAAAAGAGATGCCTATGCCATGCTTAAGATGAAGAGGGAAGAGGTGCTAACCAACTACGGCATCAACATCTAGAATATCCCTGATGCTAAAGCCCGCATGCAGGCAAAATTGGTGCACTCACTATTCTCCAACCAACGCTACAATTCCCTCATGCACCGGATCAGCGTGCATGTGCTGGGGAATGTGGTAGCTCACACCTAGATGAGGTTGACTAGAATGGCTACGTGCATAAGACCATAGACCAGGTAGCAAAAGCACTAGCCTTGGGGAGCAAGCCAGTAGGCGGGGAGTCCCCAGTCTCCAAAAGCACTGAGAGGAAGAAAGCCTCATCCAAAGCCTCTTTCATCGGCTATGGAAGTGTTTTGATTGCCCTCATCTAGGAGGCAGTAAAAGAGTCACAGGATGCAAACGAAGGAGAAGGAGAAACACCCGACAGATTGCCCCCTCACTAGGACCAAGAGTTGTCTAGCGACAGGACCGAAAGTGATGAAGAAGGGGGAGAACATAAGGAATAGTCAAGCAAAAAGCAAGCAAAGAAAGCTAACAAGGGGATGTCACAAAAGAAGAAGCAAGACAAAGGCCACAAAAAGGAGAAGGAGGACTTAGAGAGAGAAAAAAGGGAATCCCTCAAAGAGGCAGAAGAAGAGGAGAAGAAGAAGAAACAGGATGCAGAAAAGTCAAAGAAAGAAGCCAAGAAAGTCAAGAAGGTGTCAAAATAGGAGGCCAAAGAGAGGAAGAAGAAAGAAAAACAAGAAGCAGATAAATTGGAGGAAGAATCTAGGAAAGCAAAAGAAGAGAGGGAGAGAAGGCCTACTGAGGAAGAGGAGGAACTGAGAAGGAAGGAGGAGGAAGACATGGCCGAAGCCACACATAAGTCTATAGAGAAACAAAGCAAGGTAGATGACCTAGGAGCTCTGAGCCTGCTCAGGGAGGAGGGGCTAGGCTCAAGCACTCAGGTGCTGGAGATCATACTGCTAGCTGTCACTGAAGGCAAGGGTAAAGCCCCTATCCATCCTATCCCAACCCTCCTGGTGCCTACCACCAAAGCAGCCACCCTCACCCCAAGCATCCCCACTAGTGTCGACGTCTCAAACTTTGTGGCGGCCTGGATGCAATATTTCATCAATAAAGAATTAGCCCAAGGGAAGAGCATGGAAACCACAGCCACGGGGTAGAAGAGGCCGGCCACAAATGCCGAATCTAGACAAGATCCAAAATTCCAAAAAGTGGAGGCCTCAACCACTCCAATCCACACGACGATGATGCCACCAGCTAACTATGACGAGTACGTTACTGAATTGCTCTCTCAACTAGAGAAAGCTAAAGAGGAGAGGAAGATAGCTATGGCCGAGTTAGCTGTGGAAAAAGAGTCGGTAGCTGCTTTTTAGCTTGAAAAGGCCCAATAGATAGCCATGTAACAAAAGGAGATCTTTGATCTCAAACAGGAGATGAAGGCTAAGGACGACAGGGAGGAAAGCCGGAGGCAGCGGCTGGAAGATGAGAATCAGGAGTTGATAAAAATGCAAAGGGCGTAGAAACTCTTGATCATGCAACATGAAGAGCTAACCACAAAGACTGATTAGATCGAATGAGGCATGGAGGAGTTTGCCGCCAAAGAAGAGGAAAGGAAGCAAGAGGAAGAAGAACATCACAAGGAGATGGAGACCATGACTGAGAAGCTGAACTTAGAAAGAAAAGACCAGGAGAGAATGAGCAAAGAATTGAAAGATCAGGAGCAAAGACTCATAGCTCTAGTGCAAAGGTAGGGGAAAGGCAAGGAGGAAATGAAGAAGAGAGCCAAAGAATGGGCAGGACAGAATGAAGGGAGGATGAAGACCTTGGCGCGTTGCCTAGCTCTCGTGGAAAAAATGAAAATCCTTGCAGACAGTAGAGCAGAGGCCACCCAAGTAGCCTTCAACACTCAACAGAAAGCCTTCTTGTATACACTAATGGATACCACCCACTCAGAGGAAGGGGAGTCCCTCGAGGTGGCAAAGAAGAAACTAAGCATAGCCCGCAAGGCCTTGCAAGTAGGACTGCATATGCCACCCCAACCTGATGTCGTGGGGCTGAGACTTGATGATCAATGGAAGTACTTTTTGATGGCTGGCCTAACCCCCCAGGAGGTTGATGCACTAGGCTTTGAAGAGGAAACACAACACGCAAACCGATAGAGGGATGAAGCTGAACTCCAATTTGATATGGGAAGATTTAAAGAAGAGGTGATCCCACAACCCCCCTTGCCACATTCCCAAGAGCAACCATCAATTGTTACATTTGCGGAAAGACAAGCCGCCCTTAGGGAAAGGAGAAAGAAACTGGTGGAAGAAACCAAAAAAAAATGAGAGCCACGCTGGTTGTGCAATCATCCGCACCCCTACCACCATGCCCAGATGACCTCCCAACAGGTTTCCACATTGAATTAATAGTTTGGGAGCGATAGGAAAGGGACAAAAAACCCTTCTCCTTTAGCTTCCTTCTACCCAAGAGCCTGAGGAGATTCATGCCACTTAAAGTAGTGGAGGGAGTGATTGCGATTGGAAGCCGACTAGGCCATCAATGGCTGGAAGAGAGAAAAGAATTCCACTCTCTGGGGGACCGAAGAGGTAGAATTTCGGCAGAATAAGGTCTTTGAAGTGCCACATTCTGTACAAGGCTATAACTTCCAGCCCATGTGAAGGAGACGGGTGTGTGACATTAGCATGCTCGCTTGGATGGCCTTTTGCAATACCTTACCGTACAAGAGGAACAACCCTACATTTATGGCGTACCCTCATAGGGTAGGAGTGGATTTTGATGCTACCCTCCATGGATGCTATGACTTCCCCATTATCTATAATCCTAACTGTGCCTCTTTTGAACAAGCTCTCACCTTTACCTTTGAAAGCCTAAACGTTTCCATGACCCGCTTCCTCGCCGACTTTTCCTCTTGCCTCGATCTAGCATTCATAACCACCTGTAACTACCTTAGGCTTCTTAAACTCTTACTTAATCAGGACCCTACCCCACAAGAACGTGGCCTCTCACCCCTCTTTTTTGATCCTAACCCCATCAATAGAGCTGCGCCATGATGCGCTTGATGATGAGAGCTAGCGTTCTACCTTCTTTTTGCCTAGCTCTTCTTGAAGATATGAATGATAGCTAGTTTACCCGATGTAACCAGCCCTTCCTCTCCAGCACTTCACTCCATGTTTGCATGAATCTCAAGGGATACATGCAGAGCTTGCAATTTTTGAGAAAATCTATCCAGTCCCCTTCTCCACCTCACTCTGATGATGAAAGTTAGAAACTGGTTGACATCCTAGCTTGATTTAAAAAAATAAAAATAAAAAGGGAGAAAAATAAAAGAAAATAAAATAAAAATAAAAGAAAAAAGGAAGGCAAGAAAACACATCACAAAAAGAAAAAGACATGGAAAGAAAGACTCACATGAAGACACAACCAGGACCACACAGGACACGATCATTGCACCTAGGGGTCCTCAAGTTAGGCGTGTCTAGTGGCTTCAGTCGGCCAGCTCCACTCCTAACCCCTAGCCCCTTTTTGACCCTCCACTTCACGCTTAGGGCACATTAAGGGCAGGACATAACACTTCCCTATGGTTAGACCTGTCACCCTACGCTACACACACTACACCTCCCTATTGCACGAACAGGGTCCTCAAGTGTGGGGCATCACCTAGGCCTGTCTATGGTTAGACAACCCAGCTCCCCGTTCCACCAACACGAGCACAATGCACCACACAGTAAGGTAGACACTCCCCTTAGTAGGTAGAGCACCACACCTTCTCCTTTCAGGTACTACAAAATGCGGTAAACCACCAATTTCGAAGGCCCCATCATCCACTTAACATCTGATTGGCTTCTCCATCAACCATCATTGCCAAAGCTTCCAAAGCATCTGAGTCCACATGTGGCCCTACCATCACCTGACCAAAAACTTGCCAATCGCCTACCCTTTCCCAACAAACAACTAGAAGTGCCATGGGACTAGCACTCGTCTCGGAGGTGGGTAATGTTAACCTCAATTCAAGATGGCAAAAAAATGAAGGAAAAAGTGGAAAAATGATGGAAAAAGAGCAAAGGCGTAGAGGTGGCCCCTAAAGCAAAGCTGAGATAAAAAACACAATTTTAAATGAAAGGTGCCTAAAAAAACTCTAAAAACTCTTGTAAAAGAGTACCGGGCTCCCTCCTGTGCCATTTGTAAAAGAATAGATGGGTATAGGCTTAGGGCATGAAGCAAGAAGAGGGAATTAGAAAAAGGGACCTTGCCACAATGGCCGGTCATGTAAAAAGGGATGGGTGCCCATGGGATTTTAGGGCTTGTATATAAAGTTCAAAAAGTAAATAGAAGCTCATTCTTTGTTGTGTGGCTAACAAGAGTCCTCTCTTCTTCTCTTCACCTTGCTTGTGTGTGTGCTCTTGAGAAAGGGAGTGTGAGAGTGTGAGGGAGTGAGTGAGTGTGTAGGAGTGAGGGATCAAGAGGGTGAAGCTCGTCACCATCTCATCTTCTCTCTTCCTCTCTCTTCTCTTTTCTCGCGCATGCGGCTGTGGTGGATGGAGCTTGGAGATGGAGGAGGCTTGAGGATGCTTGAGCTAGCATCTAGGATTGTGGATCTACCAGCATGTGCAAGAGAGGAGGCAACTCATTTCGGCATGAAGGTAAGCTCACTACACCCCGAGAGGATCGATAGCGTGTCAGCTAGGTGAGAGATAGTCATGAGAGCTCGCTTGAAATGCTTGAAACGCTTGAAACAATAAGTGGTCTGTGGGTCTTAGCGGTTGAGCGTGAGCTCCCACTACATACTCACATTGCCATTGACTTATCACTTATTATATTTAGTTTGTTACACCTACCTACAGTTGGCAAAGATATAGCGCCAGTCGACTAGTATAGTCTATTATGCATTGTTTGACTTAGTAGGCCACTTTCCTTTATGTTGTATCTTATCTATACTTTGACATTGTATAGTGTGTCGAAGAAGAAGAAATCAACAAGAAAACATTTTGGCCTCCACCTCTCTTTTTGTGTTCTTGAGCGAGCTTCCTCTTGTGTATATAGTGTGTGTTTGGCATAGTAGCTCAATCAAGTCTTCCCACCACATGATTCTTGACATGGTATCAGAGCCATGCCACTAAGAGAGGCTGATTTTGAAGGTTGAAGTGAAGGAGAAGAAGCAAGGTTTGATCTAGTAAGCAACGGGTAAGAAGCTCTTCCATTCTTCCACTCTCTCTCTGGGATAGTGCTTGCGGAAGCAGGGTAGAGTGAAAATCTCAGATTGCAATGAGATTTGGTGTGTGAGTAGAGCATTGTATATTCTATAGATTTCGAGTAGAGCCTACAATTATTTTTGGCATTTGAGGCTATTTCAGGCCCCATTTTAGAGTCGCAAAGTTGCAGACATCAGTTTCATTATACACTGTGATTTCGGCAGTATTGACAAAAGTCGGTGCACAGGTTTCAGATTTCGAATTTGTAAATTTTGAGGTAAACACAATATTAGTGAGTTTGGGAATCTCCCAATTTCCATTTTTTGAATGCTAAAAAGGTGGCACCCAGATAACATGTCCATAAGTTTCTCAAAACCATATGATGTGACCTGTCATTGGAAAGCGCTTGAAAAATAGAATTTATTAAGCTATAGAGCGCTTAATTTGGAGTTAAAGTGTTCAAGTTATGACAAATCCAAAGATTTGATCATGTGCCCTAAAATGATGGAAAATTCCCATATTTCCCAATATGGTGTTGGTGTTTGCCATGCATCATGATATTGTATTCATTTCATATAAAAGTGATAGTCAAGTACAATGCTTTATAGAAGTTGGGTTGTTCTAGGTGTGGCCGAGGGCCGAATTTGAGACTCGGACGGGTCGCTCGGACCGGGCCGAGGCCGGATGTGCCACGTGGCAAAGAGCTTTGACTCGGACGGCTGAGTGGGTTGACTCGGATGACTAGGGTTTGGCCAAGTGGGCCGAGTGACAAGGACCGAGGGCCGATTCTGGGGCTCGGCCCAGGAGAGGCCACTCGGATGGGCCGAATGCGGCGCACGTAACCCATGCGAATGCGATTTCGATCATTTCACCCAATGTAGGCCGGCGCCATGGTCATGCACTTCCAGATCAGTACTTGTTGTGAAAGGCCATAGAAGACTAGCTTGATGTGTTGTATCCTTTTTTGTGATAATGGTAGAGAACAGTGGAAATCCCATTATTGAGAAGCTCGATAAGAACAACTACCCTTCATGGAAGTTGTGTGTGACAAACTTTCTCATTGGAAAGGGCCTTTATGAGTTTGTTTCAGGTGAAGAAAAGGAGCCAGAGTTGGATATCCCTCAGATGAATTAAAAGCATGGAAAGAATGGAATGCAAAAGACAAAAAGGTGATGTATTGGCTATCTGCAGTCATTGATAATACGATGTTGGGACATATCAGGAATGCAGAAACTTCACATGTAACTTGGACAATTTTTTAGAATATGTTTTCTAGTAAATACAAAGGCACGGAAGATTCAACTCAAGCAAGAGTTGAATACCTTGAAGAAAGGGAAAATGTCTATCAATGAGTATATTTTGAAGGTGAAAAGCATTATAGATGCTTTAGCAGTGATTGATGCAATGCCTGATGATGATGAGTTGGTTTCATCCACTTTGAGTGGCCTCAATAATGAGAAGGCACGAAAATCATTTGTTACTTTAGTATACGTACGGAAGCCATTTCCAGATTTTGATGAGTTGGTTTCTTACATGATTACCAAAGAGATCGATATGCATGGTGACTCGTCTAAAAGAAATGGTGAACAGGTCCAAGCATTTTACTCAAGTTCAGGAAGGGGACGTGGTAGATCCTCTTCGAGAGGCTGTGGTATGGGACGTGCTAGTGATAACCATCAAAATAGGTTCAATCAACAATTTGGTGAAATGCAGGTGTTTTAGGAGGCCGAGGAAACTTTAGAGGCAAGGGGAGCTCTAGAGAAAGAGGTGGATGGTAAAATAGAGGTTCTGAAAATTCTGCTATTGTTTGCCATTATTGTGGCAAAATAGGTCATATTGCAACCCATTGTTATGCTAAGAAGGATGATATTTGTAGTGGTAAATTGCAGCAAGGAAACTATGCATCATCTTCACGATAGAATGAAGACAAAAATGAGCGTCTATTTGTTATGCAGCACATGATGAATGCAGTTACAGAAAAGGGGACACATGATGATGTATGGTATGTGGATTCAGGTGCATCTAATCATATGACCAGTCATGTTGAATGGTTTGGAGAGATATAGGACTTATAAAATCCAAGCTATGTGCAGATGGATGATGATTCATGCCACCCAATTTCACATATTGGAAAGGTTCCCTTGTCCTTGCATGATGGTCAGACAAAGAGTCTGACAAATGTATAACATGTGCCTTCAATCACGAATAATCTAGTGTCTGTTGGTCAAATGGTAGAGCAAGGGTTGCAGGTTTGATTCAATGCAAAATGTTGTTTTGTAGAAGACTTTAATAATAAGTGTAGGTTGGTCGCAAAAGGAAGTAGAGTTGGACGCACGTTCACTTTAGATGTTGGAATTCCTGTAATGGATGCTGCTATGTATGATAAAGGAAAAGGAGTGGTTGCAGACATTGAAATATGACATAAACGTATTGGACATGCAAATGTGCAGAGGCTGAAATTAATGCAATCTAGAGGATTGGTTATAGGTTTGCCTTCTTTTAGAGTTGCAAAGCATGCCAGTTTGGTAAGAAAGCCAGACAACCCTTCTCGCATGACAGAGAAGTGAGTAGAAATATACTTGATGTAATGCATATAGATATTTGGGGGCCTACATAGAATGTATCTCTTAGTGGCAGTAAATACTTTGTCACATTTATTGATGATTGTTCAAGGAAGCTATGGGTATATTTTATGAAGGAAAAGAGTGATGTATTTGAGCACTTCAAATCTTTCAAGGTGGTTGTTGAAACAGAAACATGCTTGAAAGTGAAGTGCTTGAGATCAAATGGAGGGGGAGAATACCTCTCTAATGAGTTTAGTGGCTTCTTGAGGACTCATGGGATAAAAATGCAATTTACTTGCAAGTATACCCCATAGCAAAATGAGGTTGCAAAAAGAAAAAATAGGCATATTGCAAAAGTTGCATGGGCATTAATGACTGAAAAGAATATGCCAAAATATTTTTTGGTCTGAAGCTGCTCATACTGCTATCTATATTATGAACATAACCCCCACAGCTGGAGTTCATGGGATGACTCTTGAAGAATGCTTTACTGGCAAGAAGCCTGACATGTCACACTTGAAGGTATTTGGATGTGTTGCATATGTTCATGTGCCAGATGAGCTACAGAAGAAGCTTAATCCAAAGACTGAAAAATGTAATTTTATTGGATACTCTTTAGAAAGGGTATTGTTGTTATAACCTTGTCACATGTGAGTTTAGAGTGAGCAGGGATGTTATTTTTGATGAATTAAACAGTTGGTATGCACCTACTAGTGATGTATTAGATGATGATAATGATCATGATGGCTATGTGTAGAAAGAAAAGCAAGAATCACAGAGTCTTAGTGGACTAGAAACATCATCTGGTATTGCACCTACAGTGAGCCCTTGGTCTAGGAGACGAAGGAGTAGCCCCACATCTTTAGGTGTATCTATAAGTATTGCACGCAAAGACAAAGGAAATAAGAAAGTGCTGGATGGTAATGATACATCTATTAGTCATTTGGGATTTGATGGAGATTCTAGTGGTTCAAAGAGTTGGGATGATGAGCTTGGTATTCCTTCAGTTAGGACACCAGGTGTACAAAGAGCTCATAGTAATGTAAAAGCTCCATTGAGTGATCTAGTGGTATGCACGTCTAGTAGGGTCAGATACCCTATTAAAAGATTTGTCTTTGAAGGTTATGTAGCTCACCATTATGCTTATATATTGAAACTAGTTGAGGATGTTGAGCCCACTTTCTTTGAGGATGCTGTTGATCATACTCATTGGGATGCAAAAATGGATGAGGAGATGGATGCATTAGAAGCCAAAAAGACTTGGGATTTGGTACCCTTGCCTAAGGATAAGAAAGATATTTATTGTAAGTGGGTTTTCAAAGTCAAGAATAATGTAGATGGTTCAGTTAGCAAGTATAAGGCTAGGCTAGTTGCAAAAGGCTATACTCAAACATATGGCATAGATTATGAAGAGACATTCAGTCCAGTTCATAGGATGGAAATTGTTAGGTGTGTGATTGCCTAGGCAGCAACCAGATGTTGAAGTTTGCAGCAAATGGATGTTAAGAATGTATTCTTGCATGGTGAATTGCAAAAAGAAGTGTATATGGAGTAGCTAGTAGGTTATGAGGATTTAGAGCATCCCACATATGTGTGCAAGTTAAAGAAGGCGCTCTATGGACTAAAGCAAGCACCTAGAGGATGGTCTGACAAGATTGGAGAGTATCTTGTCAATATTAGATTTTGTATTTCTGATGCTGATCACTCACTTTATGTGAGAAAGGGAGATGTAGGTTTGGTTATCATAGTCATCTATGTGGATGACTTGATTATTACAAGTGATAGTGACAATGGGATTGTTGAAGTTAAGGAATTCTTGAAGAAGAAGTTTGAGATGAAGGATTTGGGTGAGCTGAGATACTTTCTTGGTATTGAGGTGATCAGATGTGATGATGGCATATGGCTATTACAAAGGTACTATGGCTTGGATATGTTATCCAAGTATGGTATGACAGCATGTAAGCCTCTTTCATTACCATTGGAGCAAAATGTGAAGTTGAGTGTCGACGTTGGGGATGAGATAGAAGACCTACTATGTTTAGGAGGATCGTAGGGAGTTTGATTTACATGACTATCACAAGACCAAACTTGAGCTATGATGTTGGTCTTGTCAGTCAGTTTATGCAAATGCCTAGAAAGCCTCATTTGGATGCAGTTAGACGTATATTGAGATATGTGAAGTCCACTTTGCATTATGGACTTTTTTATAAGGCAGGTAAGGATGTATAGGTCTTTGGATACATAGATGTAGATTGGGCTTGTAGCATGTCAGACGGAAGATCTACTAGTGGATTCATGTTTTCCCTTGGTAGTGTAGCAGTTGCATGGAGCAGCAAAAAGCAACCTACAGTTGCTTTATCGAGTACGGAGGCTGAGTATAGAGGTGATGCTATGGCAGCATGTGAGGTGGTATGGCTGCAAAAGTTATTAGGTGATTTGGTTGTGCAGGGAGATGGTTCAGTTGTCATTCATTGTGACAAGTAGCATACAGTTAGCTAGGAATCTAGTGTTCAATGCTAGGACAAAACACATTCAAGTGCACTACCACTTTGTGAGAAAGAAGGTTTTTGCAAGAGACATTCATTTGGTATATGTCAATGCACAGGATCAGATAGCTGACATTTTCACAAAGGCATTGGGTGTAGAGAAGCTTCAAAAGTTCCGAAGCTTACTTGGAGTTGCAGAGATAGAGTTGAGCTTGAGGGGGAGTGTTGAGATGGGAAGCTCAACATGTGCGGACATTGATGATGGACTGCCTAGCTAGATGGGTCCGCATGTCTACACTTAGCACGTTGGTGGTCATTATGATACTCACATGGCCACTGACTTATCACTTATTATATTTAGTTTGTTACACCTACCTATAGCTGGCAAAGATATAGCACCAGTCGATTAGTGTAGTTTGTTATGCACTGTTTGACTTAATAGGCCACTTTCCTTTATGTTGTATCTTATCTATACTTTTTGTACATTGTATAGTGTGTGGATGAAGAAGAAAAAATCAGCAAGAAAACGTTTTGGCCTCCATCTCTCTTCTTGTGAACTTGAGTGAGCTTCCTCTTGTGTATACAGTGTGTGTTTGGCACAACAGCTGAATCAAGTCCTCCCACCACACGATTCTTGAAAATAGTAATAAGATAAGTTTCTTATTTTTGACATCTACAATATGCCTTCCATTCAACAACTCCATTTTGCTACAGAGTATATCTACATGTATATTGTCTCTGTATAATATTTTTCTGTAAAAAATCAAAAATTCCATTGGAGAGATATTCTTCCCCTCCATCTAGCCTCAAGTATTTAATATGCAAGCTTGTATTCTTCTCAACCAAAGCATTAAATATTTTAAAGTGAGTGAACACCTCACTTTTCTTATGCATAAACTAAATCCATACTTTGCAAGTATGATTATCAATGAAGGAAACATAATACTTGTAGCCACTCAAAGTTGTAGTCTTTGTAGGATCCCACACATTAGAATGTAGCAATTCAAGTGTCTTCTTTCATACGTGATTTTTATATGAAAATGCATATCTTGCTTGCTTTTCAAATTGACATGCTTCACATACTTTATGCATCCCATCAACTCTAAACTTGAGCAAACCATCCATAATTTGTTTTGACTGCATATCTTTCAGATGTTATACATTCACGTGACCAATTATCTTATGTAAAATTTCAATGTTAACCACAACACCTAAACCTTATACAAATATGACATCATTCATTTTAGGTCAAGGAGCAGGAGGACAACAATGAGGAGCACTAAAATGGAGGAGCACTGAAGGACACAAAGGTCAAGGACCAGGAGGACAATAGTCAGGAGCATTGATGGAGTCCTTGGACCAAGTTTAGAGGTTGGAAGACTGGATTTGGCAGCTCGTGAGTCATTTTGGGCCAAATTTGAAGGTTAATTTCTAAAGATAGTGGTCAAGGAGTTAGTCTTGGTTACTTTTCACATGGAGTCTTTTCTCTCCTTATTCCCAAGCTCTTACCAAGATTCCATGAGGAGAAAACACCATAGATATTCTCTACTCTAGCTCCAATGATCTTCATAATTTTTCTAGAGCTCCTTAGGGCTTCTAACCTTCATCTCAAGCTGTCTATTGAATGGTTGGATCTTCCCTCTCTCCGCAGGCAATAGCCCATGATTTGCGGTGCAAATTGATGCACAGATCGGATGCTATATGCTCACGTAGTGAACACCGCAAGGTCCCCAAGAACAAAAGAACTGTACTTTTTGCACAAAACTCAAGGTAGAAAGCATGCATGATATGAACAAGAGACCAAATTGGGTGCAATCTCCCCCCATGCCTTGTGTGAGCGCTCCACAAAGCATGTATTTTATGTATTAATCATCTTCAAGCTCAAATAATAGCCCAAATTACAAAATAGCACGCTTTTGGCTTTTGAGTTTGCTTTAGCACAAAATAGAAATAAAGCTAATGGGCGGGCACCCAAAAAGTCAGGCATACCCAATACAATGTCCAAATACAAATATCATAATCGTGCGCCCATACAAAATAATAAATAAATATCCAACGCCTCAATAAATAGGTGTGACAAAATATAGGCGCCATGCCTAAGGTATGCGCCCATCAAAATATAAGTGATAACTCGAATACATGCTATCCTCCAATGCTTTCCTCCGCCACTGCTACTATCTCTACACATCAACTGAAGCATTCACAATCGTTAGTAAAATAATACAATTAAACTGACAAAAGTGAATACCTAGCAATCTTTAGCTACATAAATAAATCAACTGGTTAGAAATCAATCCTAACCTTAATTTATCACGAGTGCGCACTCTAAACTCATAAACGTTTATTAATTTAATATATATTTTACAGAATCACCCACTATGGAATCACCCATGTACACACTAAATTAATGAAACGCCCGAAAAGAATAGGCGTCCTCATCAACTTCTCTCATAAAGAATCCACTTTATGTATGAGCCCCGGTCAACAAATTTTACCGAATCCACCGTAAAACCTCACGGAATCCACCGTGAAATATGCCTCCTGGCATCATACCCCTGGGGTGGGATAGCAATTTGTCCTCAATTGCTATTAGCTCAATGTGGAGCTAACAGAGTGGGGAAAGCATTTAAGTCTCTAGCATGCATCCATTGGGCTTCCTCAACAGGATGGTTTTTAAACTTGACCAAATATCTAGAATATCTACGTCCAATTCTAGTGGTCATGAAATCAATATCTATGATAGCTTCATGTTCAAGTATTTCAGTTTCTTCATCTAACAAAGGTGGGTTTTCATAAATAGGGTGTACAGGTAATTGGCCTCTAAAGGGTCGTAATAAACTAATGTGAAATGTGTTGTGAATTTTCCAGTGAGGTGGTAGTTCTAACTTGAATGCATTGTCATTGATTTTGTGAATGATCTTAAATGCTCCATAGAATCTAGGTGCTAATTTCACAACTGGGTGTTTATCTACACTTTGTAATCTACGTTTTTCTATTCTCAACCAAACATAGTCATCAACTTTGAAATTCATGGCCTGTCTTTTCTTATTGGCTTTTTGTATACGATTGCTAGGCTTTGGCAATCATGTCTTTAACCTCATCAAAAATAGTAGCGTGCATATTAGCAATATCATCAGCACTCTGAATTCTAGTTGATAAAGATGCAACAGGTATAGACAATCTATAACCATAAATGACTTCAAACGGTGCTTTCTTTGTAGATGTGTGTGGTGTATTGTTATATGCAAACTGTAGTAAATGTAAATGTCTGCCATGTCTGTGGTTTAGAAATAGTGTAAGCATGTAAAATATCTAAAATAGTACTGTTAGTGGCTTCTGTTTGTCCATTAGTTTCAGGATGAAATGCAAATGAAAAATCAATCTTTGTTCCTAGGTTAGCAAACAAAGTAATCCAAAAGTTGTTATAAAATCTCGAATCACGGTCAAAAATAATAACTTTTGGTAATCCATGATTAGTGAAAACAGTTTTTAAAAACAATTGTGCTGCCTAAGATGCTGTTAAAGTTTTCTTACATGGAATGAAATATGCTTGTTTACTAAACCTGTCTACTACAGTCCAAATCATATCATGGTTAGCTTTAGTATTAGGTAAACTAGTAATAAAATCCATAGAAATCTGTTCCCATGGTCTTGATGGAATAAATAAAGGCATAAGTAAACCATACTATTTACCATGATGTCTCTTAACTCTTTGACAAATCAAACATTCAGAAACAAAGTTAGATACATCAGTGTCCATATGTGGCCAATAAAAATCTTCAGTCAATGTACGCAAAGTAGATATAATACCTCTATGGCCTTGATATATGGAGGACAATGAATCTCATTCAAAACAAAAGATCTAAATGGAACTGTAACACATAATCTCTTTTCATAAAACATGAATCCATCATTATAAGACAGTGAATCAATAGGAATCCAGTTATTTCCAACTAATTTATTCCAATCAATATGAAAAGTAATATCCTGATGATATGTATCTTTTATAGGGGTTAGAGAATCAAATGATATAACAGAGATATTATGAATGGTTGGTCTTCTACTTAATGCATCAGCCACGACATTTTCTTTACCTGGTTGATATTGAATAAGGGGATGAAAACTCTGAATAAAAGCTGCCCATTTGATATGTCGGTCAAATATTTGAGGTTGACTAAGTAAATGTCTAATACTTTGTTGATCAGTCTTAATCATAAACTCAGAACCCATTAAGTAATGTTCCCATTGTCTTAAAGCTTGTACAATAGCTAATAATTCTTTATCATATGTGGAATATTTAAGTTTGGAGGGTTTCAGTTTACAACTAGAATAGGCTATGGGATGATTATCTTGCATAAGTACGGCTCCTATTCTAGATCCGCTAGCATCAGTAACAAAAGATTTCTGTTGATTATCAGATCAATGATAAACAATACATTTCTTTAAGTTTTTAGTCAAAGGCAAAGCAAGTAATGAAAAATTTCATACAAATTTCCTGTAAAAACTAGCAAGACCTAGAAAAGAACGTAACTCATGCACATTTTTAGGTATTGGCCAGTCCAATATTGCTTCTATCTTCTTAGGGTCAACTTTAATACCATCTGATGACACAATATGACCTAAATATTCAATTTCTGTTTGAAAGAACTCACTCTTTTCCGAATTAGCATACAATTGATTATCTTTCAACAACTTGAAAACCAAAGTCAGATGTTCATAATGTTCTTTCTCATTTTTACTGAATACCAAGATATCATCAAAGAATACAATCACACAATACTGATATTTCAAAAATATGCGGTTCATCATTCTACTAAATGTAGCAGGTGCGTTAGTCAATCCAAAAGGCATCACTAAAAATTCATAATGACCAAATTGTGTTCTAAATGCAGTCTTGAATATGTCAAATTTATCTAATCTCACCTCATGATAACCAGATTTAAGATCTATTTTACTAAATATGGCAGAACCTTGTAGTTTATCCATAAGATCATCGACCCTAGGAATTGGATATCTATTCTTTACAGTAATCTTATTTAAGGCACGATAATCAATGCACATACGATAAGTATTATTCTTCTTCTTTACCAACAAAACAGATGCACCAAATGGAGAACTACTAGGTCTAATCAATCCTCTATTTAATAATTCCTCAACTTGATTTTGAATTTCTTTTTGCTCTATCTGGTTGTGCCTATATGGTGCTTTACAAGGTGGTTGTGTGCTAGGAATTAAATCTATTTTGTGGTCTTCAGGACGTGAAGGAGGTAATCCAGGTGGTAGATCTTCAGCAAAACAATCTTTAAATTGTGCAAGGAATTCTTTATGCCTAGGGTGCATATATTTTTCTTTAGCTTGCAATTCATTCACCCAAATTAGATAAGATTTACTACTTTTACGTAATGCACGTTTAGCTTGAGTATGAGTAAGCAATGGAAAAGCATTAGATGTGTGCATACCATACAATGTAATGTTTTTTCCTTGAAAATGAATGTTAATTGAATGCGTGGAATAATCTATATCAGGATTATGCTGATGACGCCAAGGCATACCTAAGATAATGTCACTGGACTGTAATGGTACAACTAGAAAATTCCTTCTTTCAGTGTATTCACCAATTTGAATTTCTAAATAATGAACCTCTTGCGTTCCATTATACCTTGTGCCTAAGAATGCTGCTTTAATGCGATAATGCGTAGGAACAGTTTGTAATTTCAATTCTTTCACTAACTTTGTAGAAATAAAATCATGTGTACTACCATCATCATGCAAAATAATCTTTTCTTTTCCATGTACTAAACAGTTCATTGTCAACAAAGAATGTGGAGTTGACATACCTGGTAAAGTATCCGAAGGAGTAGTAATGTCGTCCTCATCTTTTGTAAAGTCAAGCATTTCCTCATGTTCTTCATCTTCCATTGCTCCAAGATAGTTGATATGGACAGGTGGCTTCTTCGATTGGCAATTGGCTGCTAGATGTCCAGGTTGATGGCATTTGTAACACACTATAGGTTTGGCTTTAGATACATTGTTTGCAATGGCAGGAAGTCTAGGAATATTAGGATTTGGCTGTGAAGATGGCTTAGGGTTTTGATTGGTATTTGATGGCAAAGCAGGTGGTTTTGTCCAAGACTTACGAAAAGATGATGAAGGAAATCGACTTTGATTGAATCTTCTAAAATTTGAATTGAATTGCTTAGAACCATAGTTACCATTTGCTTAAAATTGTTGTGGACGCTTGTCTCTTCCTTGAATCTTGTCTTCAGTGTCATGAGCTGAAGAAATTGCATCTTCAAGAGTTGCAAGCTTGAACATATTGACTTCAGCGTAGTAATACCTAAGTAATCCACACATATACTTGCGCTTGTGAGTCGCTTCAGGTACGTCTTCAAGCATGCGTAATTGGAGTAAGGCATTTCAAAAGCATTCGGTGTACTGAGAAATAGGCTCACGATCTCTTTGCTGAAGAAGGTCCCATTGCTTTATGGCTTTTTCATGGAATTGTGGAGGAAGGAAATTCTGCATAAACTTCTTCTTGAAATTCTCCCAGGTAGTGGGACAATCTATACTCCTACGAACCACGGTCCACCAAAGAGATGCTCTATCTACTAAATGATTAGTGACACACTTGATTTTATCTTTTTCAGCGTATGTTTCCTCATGAAAATAATCATCAAACTAACTGATGAATGCAAGAACGGTTTTTCCATCTCGAGTGCCATTGAAAGTACGGAATTTGAAATTTCTTTTACTTATCTTTGTTTCTTTGCGGATGGATTGAGCTTCGAGAGTCGCATCGATGGTTCGTCGGATAAGATCTTCAGATTGTGGTTCCTCTTTGTCGGTAGTCGATCTTTGTAAATTGGCCAATTGAACTTGCAATGCTTGCCAGGCTCTTCATTCTTCATCCAACTGCATCATAATTAAATCCAACTTTTTTTCCACCGTAGGTTCAGGAAGATTGCCTTCAGCCATTAAATCATCCATATTTTGTTCCGTCATCCTGCAAAACTTCAAAAGACCTCACACTCTCAAAATCCAATTAGCGGGATGAGCGTAGCTCAAGATTGGGTGTACAAGGCTTATATATTTTTGTTTGGCTTTCACAGTCTTCATCTTTGGCAATTGCGGGATTTGAAATCTTTGAAAAAAAATCTGCGTTTTGACCTTCTGCATATGCTAAAACTGGTTCAGCAAGTCTGCATATGCAAACAGAGCCTTCCAAGGAACAGCTTTGCAGTTCGATGCTTTTGCGCAGGAGCAGTCCTTATGGGAGTTTTGAGCACAAGTCAGTTATGACTTCTGGTTACTTGCTGGACTTGCAGAGTTGCAAACTTACGAAACTTGCAAAGCTTTGGAACTTTATGTGATTTAGGACTTAATTGACTAAGCGTTCAGCTTAGTATGCTGAAAATGTCGAATTTTAGGGGGGGCGTTTTTCTGACGCGAAAATCACGGAGAAGGGCCGCCTTGCCGCCGTTTTGATCATTTGAAGCTTAATAAGCTTCTAATTAAGCTTTATAAGCTTTAAACTCAAGCTTGAACTTTTTTAAATATGGAGACTTATCTGTTTGACTGTGGGAAAATGTCTTGGAGAAGAGGATGTAGGAGTGGTCCTCCGCCGTTACAGGCCGGTTCTTCACGATCAGAGGTTGTAAACAGGGGTTCTTGACTGCCAGGAATCCACCCGTATCAACCGTTTGCGATGAGACTGACCGTAGAGCTCAATCATTCCAGGAGCTCCGCCTTCTCACAAGATGGGTAGCGATTGGAAGCTCTCGATCTCAGCTTCGCTCTGATACCACTGATGCGCAGATCAGATGATGTATGCTCACGTAGTGAACACCGGAAGGTCCCCAAGAACAAAAGAACTCTAATTTTTACACAAAACTCAAGGTAGAAAGCATGCACGATATGAACAAGAGACCAATTGGGTGCAATCTCCCCCCATGCCTTGTGTGAGCGCTCCACAAAGCATGTATTTTATGTATTAATCATCTTCAAGCTCAAATAATAGCCCAAATTACAAAATAGCACGCTTTTGGCTTTTGAGTTTTCTTTAGCACAAAATAGAAATAAAGCTAATGGGCGGGCGCCCAAAGAGTCAAGCATACCCAATACAATGTCCAAATACAAATATCATAATCGTGCGTCCATGCGCATACAAAATAATAAATAAATATCCAACGCCTCAATAAATAGGCGCGACAAAATATAGGCTCCATGCCTAAGGTATGTGCCCATCAAAAATGGACACCCTTGTTGCCCAGCTCACTAAGTGGATGGAATTCCAAATGAAAGGGAAGGAACATGAGGATAGGTCAGGTATGCATATTGAAAGAGTGACTGCCCATCAGTGAATGCAACAAATATGAACTCCCAAGGTATTTTGAGGAGAGTGGGCATCCCTAACAACACTTTTGAACAGGGAGAACCTTCACATATGCAAGAGGAGCCCATGAACAATGCAATGAGGGGTAATTTCTAGCCATTGCAAGGGCCCATGCCATCTATGCAATTTCAACCATCTTTTGGTAGAAATTACTCTAACAATGGATCATTTTTGGGTAGCCACATGGATCAGCCTCAGTTTGGATATATGGGACATCCACCTAATCATAAAAGAGAGATGAGATACAATATTATTTTCTCGAAATTCAATGGTCAATCGTCATCTCCAGCTGAACTCGAAGAGTGGCTTTCCAAGCTTGAGGATTATTTTGGCATCTTGCCCCATAGCGATGACCAAAAGATCCATTTTGCAACCATCCACTTGGAAGGATTTGCACATATATGGTGGAGGTACATTAAAAGAGAAAATCGGCAAGTAGACTTGTGGGAAGTTTTCAAGGCTCATGGTGCAAGTATTTATCTCGCTGGTGGAGAAAGAAAATATTGTCCTCGAATGGTATGGCCTTGAACAGCATGGTCTTGCTGTTAGAGAATACACAAATCAGTTCCTCAACCTTACCATGTATGTTGAGTCAATTAGTGATGATGCCAAGTTACACAAGTATGTGTATGGGTTGGATCCCCAACTCTCGACTGATGTTTTAGCTCAAAATCCATCGAATTTGTTCAAAGCTATTGAGTTGGCTGAGAGGTACTCTCGTAAGTATCGCCGGGATGCTTCATTTCAGCATGGACATCAAAGAGGGGCATCTTAGCTAGTGTTTGGGCAGCAAAGAGGACCTATGCAGTTGCATTTTGGGCAACAAAGAGGTGCTATAAGGCCGGGATAGTTTGGGGCAAGTTATGGTGTGGTAACGTGCCATTTAGCATGCCTAATATCCCCACATATCCCACTTTTAATGCCTCAAGACCAAAACGTAATTTCACGATAGCAAATAGCTCGAGAATGGATAATAGGCAAGGGGATAGCAAGAATAAAAATGCTTCAATCTTTGGCAGTACAAAGTCCATTCCCATGGATTTGTATAAAGAAAGAAAGGAAAAAGGGTTATGTTTCAAGTGTGGCGAGAAGTATACAGCTAATCATGCCTCAAAATGTGCTTTTAGAAATGCTAAGGCACGTGTTCACAACATGTTGGTATTTGAGGACTCTGAGGAGGACCCTGAGGATGCACATGCTTTTATGATGACTGCTGAAACGGATGATGCTGATGAAGAGTTTGGTCAAGAAGAGTTCTTTGACCCTGCTGACTCTTTTCCTTTTGACCCCGGTGGTCGTGTATCATGGGATATGGGTGGAAAGAATGAACCCCATATTGAAATACATGCTGCCACTATTTATACCATATATATGGATGATTGGACAAGATCCAGAAGCCCTAATACATTGCGTATTAAGGGTAAAACTCATGGGAAGGATGTGTTTATACTTGTAGACAATGATAGCACTCATAGTTTCATTAATAGAGTAGTCATGGACAGGCTGAAGTGTTTTCCCACTGATTTACAACAGCCATTGAAGGTGCAAGTTGCCAATGGGGATGAAGAAATTAGCACTCAAGTATGCCTTACTGTTCATATTTAGCTTGCTGAAAATTTTGGACAACAAATGGATTCAATTGCATTGGAAATGGGGCCTATAGATGTTGTCTTGGGTTGTGATTGGCTAAAAACTTTGGGCACTATAACTGTGGATTTTTCCTTGCTGTATATGGAGTTTGTCAGTGCAGGACAGCTCATTCACTTGTAGGGAATTCAAAATAACATTGAATTTTAGCTAATTACTAGCAAACAACTCAAGAAAGAGTTCAAGAGACGGTCCCAAATATTTCTATTGCAATAAAATAAAGAAAATTTAGATCAATCCACTAAAATAGTAAAGAATTCAGCATTGAGAGCTCTTTTAGAAGAGTACAAGGATATCTTCCAAGTACCCACAGCACTACCCCCTAATAGGGCGGTTGATCATCCCATAGATCTAGAGCCTCAGTCAAAGCCTGTGAACAAGACACCTTATAGATTGTCTAGGTGTGAAAGAGAAGAAGTTGCCAAACAAGTCAAAGAATTACTGGACATGGGATTTATTGAGCCTAGATATTCACCATATGCTTCCCCTGTGTTATTAGTCAAAAAGAAGAATGGATCTTTTAGGATGTGCATAGATTACAAGGATCTTAATAAGATCACCGTGAAGAACATGTACCCCATTCCACGCATAGATGACTTGCTAGATGAGCTCAAGGGGGCTAAGTACTTTACAAAGATAGATTTGAGGTCAAGATGTCACCAGATCCGCATGAGGGTAGGGGATGAGGTCAAAACAGCAGTTCAGACTTATCAAGGGCTTTAACATTTCTTGGTTATGCATTTTGGGTTAACTAATGCACCGGCCACCTTTCAAAGCTTAATGAACAAAATACTTCAGCCCTTTCTTTTTAGATTTGTGTTGGTTTTCTTTGATGACATCCTCATCTATAGTAGATCACTGAAGGATCGGCTTTGGCATATGAGATAGATGTTTGATGTATTGAGGTAGTATAGACTCTTTGCCAAGGAGAAAAAATGTTCTTTCATGCAGAAAAAAGTGGAATACTTGGGGCACATTGTTAGTGAAGATGGAATTAGGGCTGATCCTAAGAAAGTGCAATGTATAAAAGACTAGCCCACACCTGCAAATACCACTTCACTTAGAGGATTTCTTGGTCTCTCATCATTCTATCACAGATTCATTAGGCATTATGCCACTATTTAGCTCCCTTGACTGATAGGCTTAAGAAAGATGCCTTTTTCCGGGATGCCATAGCTGATAAGAGCTTTAATCAACTCAAGGAATTTCTTACCTCAGCTCCCATCTTGGTTTGCCCAGATTTTTTGAAAGAATTCACCATTTAGTGTGATGCGAGTGGTAGAGGCATAGGGGCTGTATTGTTACATGAGCATGGGGTTATAGCGTTTGAGAGCTGCAAACTTGCTGAAAATGAGATGACCATGAATGTATATACCAAGAGATGCTGGCCATCCTTCATACCATTTAGAAATGGCACCACTACTTGTATGGCAGCAGATTTAGGGTCAAGAGTGACCATAGGGTCCTCAAGTATTTTCTCTCTTAGTCTAATCTTATCCCCAAACAACGCAAATGGGTAGCTACATTGCAAAACTATGACTTTGACATTACACATACGCGAGGAAAAGACAATGTAGTTGTTGATTCGTTATCTAGAATGTGAGCCTATAAAGTTTCGTTCATCATGGAACTTCATAATGATTGGATAGAAGAGCTTCAAGAGGCCTATTTGTTAGATGTTGATTTCAGCCACATTTTCCAAAAATTACAGATAGGGCATGTGGAAGAAAACTCTCCATATCATCTTAAGAACGGTGTCTTATGGTTTCAGGGCAGGATTGCCATCCCATACACTTGTCCATTCAAGCAAAAGATCATGCAAGAGATGCATTCCTTGCCTACAACTGGTCATTTGGGCATATTTAAAACCTATGACAAGACTTCTAAGAGCTTTCACTAGAAGGACCTATGGAAGGATGTAAAAGATTTTGTCTTGAGCTGCGTGCCATGTCAGCAAAACAAGGACAACATCTTAAACCCAGTTGATTTCCTTCAGCCATTGCCTATGCTAGAAGGCAAATGGACACATTTTACTATGGACTTCATTACCAGGCTACCGATGACCAAAAAAGGATGGAACATCATCTACGTAGTTGTGGACAGACTCACCAAGGTAGTCCATTTCATTCCTAGAAAGACTCAATATAATGCTTCTCAAGTAGCCAGTCAATTCATGGAACATGTTTTTAGATTACATGGCTTACCATAGGTCATTGTGCATGATCAGGATGTTGAGTTCATGAGTAACTTTTGGCAAGTAGTTTTCAGCTCTATGGGCACTCAGTTAGCCCCTTCCACTGCTTACCATCCACAAACCGATTGCCAGATAGAGAGGGTTAACAAGTGACTGGAAACTTACTTGAGGCATTTTTTTCATGATGTGCAGCATGCTTGGGACACATGGTTGCATTGGGCTGAGTTTGCCTATAATAACTCTACACACTCTAGTATTGGAGTTTCACCTTTTGAGGCATTGTACGGCTATAAGGTGCCCCTTCCCATGGTTATCTTCAATGATAAGATAAACCTACAAAGCAAGGAGTAGTTGGATAGAATGCAGGCCTTACTTCAGCAGTGTAAAGTCAACTTGAAGAAAGCTCATGATATCAAATGAAGCTTTATGCTGATGACAAAAGAAGGGATGTTGATTTCCAAGAAGGGGATTTAGTGCTTTTGAAGGTGCCCAAGTCTAGATATGCCACCCTTAAGGATGGGTCTAGCAACAAGTTAGCTCACAAGTTCTATGGGCCTACTAGATTGTCAAAAGACTGGGAGACTTGGCATATCGGTTGGCATTGCCCCATCCACGAAGATTCATAATATCTTCCATGCGAGTCAATTGAAGCCCTTCATTGGATCATCAATGGATTATGTTGAGGAGCTATCACCGATAGATGAAGAAGGCATCATTCCGAGCAAGACATAGGACAAAGGGAAAAGAAGCTTCGCTCTCACTCCATCATGGAATACTTGATTAAGTGGTGAGGTTTACCACTTGAGGAAGCTTCTTAGAGGCCAACTTTAGTTTTGGAAAAGTTTCCATACCTACTAGAAGCAAATTTGACTGAAATCTAGCTAACTATGGCCCTGATTTCTCTTAGATTACACAACTCTCTTTTTCAAAGCAGATTTTATTCTGTACTATGGACAACAATGGACATCATACATGGACTGAAAGTACTCCTTGAGAGCTCTATTTTGACATATGGCACACCCCGATCGGAGTCTCCTACAGAAAGTTATGTCAGATTTACTATATCAAGGCCCTATAGTAAATAGCTTGTTGTCCACTGTCTACTTGCAGCTCGCATTTACTCAAGATATTTGGGTCAAAAATTCATTTTTATAATTCCCCAATAAGGCCCATGTATCGTACATACCCCCAATGACCCATCATACACAATAATACATCTTCATTCATTAGTATACTCCTGTAATAATGTAGCAGAGTAGTACTCCGATATGCTCTTGCCCAGTTATCATAAGTGCCCAAATTGTTTTTGAGGGCAAAAACCTTTGGCTGGGGATGGAATGTAAGAGAGGGGGATTTAATAATGGGAAAATTCTAGCTACACTAGCTGGTATATAAGGTGTTAGGGACTTGATTTTTTACCATTAGATAATAATACAAGTCTCCTTTCATCTTCACCTCTCTCTCCAAGCTTTCATGGCTTCTTTCTCTCTCTTCCTATCTTTCTCTCTCCTTTTCTATTATTTCTCTCTCCTCATCACTCTCTTTCTCTCTCTTCCTATAGTCTCTCTTTCTCTTCTGCACTCTCTCTCTCTCTCATCTTTTTTTTCTCTCTCTCTCTCCTATCCTCTTCTTGACACAACATGAGTAATAGGGTGAGCTATATCATCCTCTATCTCCACATAGCTCAGAGAATGTGGACTATGCATCTCTTTAAGCCACTTTTTGTGAGAAGTCATGTGGTTAGAGGCACTTGAGTTTACATATACCATACATCATTCATTGATGAACCATCTGTCACTCACATTATTCATAAAGCCCTGCATAACAAACAACTATTCACATTTTTCATCATTGTTTATCCTATACTAGATGTAGAATTGCCTTGTAGCTTTTTTCCATTTCTAATTTTGACCTATTTTTAAAAGCATTTGTTAGAAATGTGGAATTTCTAACCACAATGGTGGTATTCCCTACTATCACCATAATTATGTTGCCTATTTGAATCTACAACTTGGCCTCTTTGACTCCCCCTTCCTCGGAACTATCCTCCTTTATTTTTCTATGCATCATAAACATTGACCATGATTGCCACCTTGGCCTCTATCATGACCTCTATCTCTGCTAGTAGAGTAAAATGCATATTCATACATGTTCTTTATTTAAGAAGAATAGGAATCCAAGCCAAGGTTTTTCTCCGCAAGTATCAATATAGAAATCAAGTCTACAAGATTAGGAATGCCACCCCTTGTATTCATAAATGACTTGAAGCTCTTATATTCATCTCCAAGTCCATCTAAGCATGCACACACAACATCATCATCATCATCAACTACCACATAGATGACTTGAAGCTCTTATATTCATCTCCAAGTCCATCTAAGCATGCACACACAACATCATCATCATCATCAACTACCACATTGATATATCTAAGATCTTCCACAATACTCTTGATCTCCAATTCATAATCATTAATTGATAAGTTATCTCTTTTCACTTAGTTTTCAGCTTTGACTTGAGCTACAACTTTCTTGCTTTTGTGTTTACTTTGAACATTCTTACCTGATTCTTCCATGCAGTAGCAAGAGTATTAGATTCTTGCAAACACGCCATCATGATATCTATGACATTGACATAAAATTAATATTTAACTTTACTTTGTGTCTACTCCCAATCTTTCCTAGACTTTACCTGCTTGCTAGTAGCATTTCACACAGGTTAGCCTTTACCTACTCGATGATATTGCCATGTCACCTTCAACGTAATTCCAAATACCTTTTTCCTTGAAGAAATGTGTCTTATTGAACTTTCATGCATGATAATTATTCTTATCAAGCTTCTCCCTGACAATTTGGTTGAAGTTATTAAACATTTGACCAAATAGATAACCTTGCAAAAAACTACAATCTACAAGCTAATACCAAGTGTACTAAAACTAAACACATAACATCTTTCGCTAAGTACATAATAGTAACTGCAATATGCAATCTGTATGTAGATGCCTTTTGTGTTTGCAACCTAGTAAACACACAAAACCTTACAAATTTGAAATATATAACCTGTGCACTTTTAGACAATCGACACAACCAAAATTGTAGTATACCCAAAAACTGCCGTCGAAACAACTTGCAAGTCTAGAATAGAGGAAAAAATGACCTTAGATGCCAAAAATCATAGCGAGAAGAGTCCTACAAGCCTTATTTGTAGTATATACAATGTTATTCTTGCTAATCAAGTTTCACTACAATTGGAGATTAAAGCCCTACTAGCCTCAAGAGCCTCCTACGGCTATAACCCAAGCCAAATGAAGCAAGGTGGAAGAGCTTCTTATCCATTGCTTGCTTTCTTGCTCCAATGCCTTCAGCTTAGCCTTTAATCAATCTCTATGTAGCCATGGGATAGCTTTGATACCATGAAAATAGAAAAAAGAAAAGAGAGGTGAAGAAACCAATAGTACACACACAAAAACAATGGAGAGTTGAGTATACAAGGAGATAAGGCTGAGATCTTCTTCTTCTTCTTCTTCTTCTTCTTTTTCTTCTTCCACACAAAAGGACTTAGTCTATAACATGATAAAAAACTAAAATAAAAGTACCACAATGTATATACATGTAGTTGCTAAGTGTGAATCCACTAAGGAAAGAAGAACTGGCACAATGAATGTGCCAGTTGTAGAATCACTCATGTATCCTCCTGTCCATGACCTAACATGCCAATGATTAATATCTTGCCATATCACCAAGACATGTAGTGGATACAGGTTCATGCAGAGCTTGACATCTCAATAGCTTTACCTCATACAACTTTTAGTTTCATGTTGTTGTTACCTCATTTCAAGCACTCTCTTCTCAAGCTCTTGGCCATCTCCTTCTATTATAGCAGTCATGTGTGTTTTGTGTGGTCATCTCCTACCTATGAGCCTTAGTTTGAGTCAAACAAGGACATTAAGAGCTTTGACATTTTCTTTATATGTCATTTTATGTATTTTAGACACTTTAGGTAAAGGGCACATTAGTGCATTTCATTTCATACTTTTGGCTATTTTTTAGGGGTTTGACCACATTTAGGATTTTTTTAATTTTTTGTCTATATAAAGGCAGCCTACCTTACCACTTTCATTATCCATCATCGATCTTTTGTGATCAGCTAGCCATGCATGTTGTCTCATTCCCCTAGACCATTTGGTGCCCAGAGTAATGCATAGAACTACGTGTTGGGTCTGGTTGTTATAGGCTTGTACCTTCAGCCATTGCAGTCACATTGTTCCTTCTCTCTCCTCATGCATTCTCTTTGTCTCCTTATTCTCTCCATGTTCACTTTTCTATTTTTATTGCATACTCTCACATGGTATCAGAGCCACGCATGGGAGCCGACGATCTTGAAGAGGAGCATGCTATCTACAACAAAACTTGCCATGTGTTGGAGTCAAACAGTGCATGGCAGCCTGTTTCTAATCCTTTTTTAGACTACATTTACTAGGGTAGATTTGTGTTTTGTTCATGACTAGCATCTATTAAGATAGTTGGAACCATCACTACATCGAGGCAACATCAAACAGGCTTGGTGGCCATTCTATTGGTTGGGTGATACCAAAACAGACCTGCATTTTTTGTAGATAGCCCTCGACACACATGCTATAGAACTAGGCCCTACATTACTTGTGTTTTTGTGTAGACAATTTCTACATCTCTATGTTTTGTGCATGCAAGTCATCGGTCCTCCTAGGTGGCACATTTGCAAGATGGATGCCACCTATTCTCTAATTGTCGCTTCAAAGAAACAAGGTTCCACACTTAGTAGACAAGGATCAAGTTGATTAATGCTCCAATCATAAGCTTTGCAAACCTCATGTAATCTATGCATTACAGACTCTGCACGCTTAGTGAGGCCTTATGATAGCCTCTAGCTTTATATGGTTGGTTTTTCCATGTCTACACTTAGCAAGGTTCTACTTATGATAGTCTCTATATACTCAATGCTTTTTATGGTTGTGATTGAGGAGGGGTGTTGACATTTATGCAATCACACTCCTAAGATAGTCTCTTTGTATGGAGCAATAGGCAAAGGGACATGCAATAAAATAGGAGAAGTTTCCTCTATCCCATAAGCATAGTAAGAAAAATGGTACCATCCTACAACTATAAATCAATGTACATGACAATCATTTGAAGAGAATGCTATTGTACTTTGTACTTTCAATCTTATCTCTCTCTACTCAAGATTGTGTTTATGTGTCCACCCAAGCTAATCTATCTTGGAATCTAATTCACTTGAGTAATAGTCAATGTATCTAGTCTCAATTACATCATGCATCTTGTCATCAAATTCCATCCTCCATAACTAAACCTTGCTCAAGGATCCGTGTTTCTCAATAGGATATACTAAACGTGTGGTCTCTTAGATTGTTACAATGCATCCTAAAGCTTTGAGAGCTCTAACTTGAGACTTTCCATTTTGTGTGTAAGGTCTAGGCTATTTCCTTCGTCTTGCATGCTTGTGGTAGATTTCTCACTGAGGTTTATGTTGAGACTTCAAGCTTGTGTGTGACCAACAGTGTCTTAGCTATGTCCAGCTGTATTAGCAAGTGTGGGACATTAAATAAGTTGGTGACTTTAGGCTATGTGTGAATGGTTTGTAGAACTTAGAGTGTTGTATTCACTTTAGTTATATGTGATATGGAATAATAAAGAAAATGAGATGTGAGCATATGGCTCCTCTCTATTATCTCCAACCCTTCTCTCTATCTCTCTCTCAACATGGTATTAGAGCCATCTTGGATGGGCTCTCTACATCTTAACAAAGTGAAGAAGAACTGAAGATTGAAGAGATAGGATCTCTGTGAAGAGAAGCAGGTTGCCATTGTTCATGCTGAGTAAGTGTCAGGTCATTTATGTTTCTCTTTGCTATTGGAGTGTGCCTGGGTCTTGTCTGGAGCATTTGGAGGCTTCATTGATCACACTAGAGAGAGCATGGATCGTCATTGTGTTGGAGATTTGCTGGAATAAACTCCTAGGCTACATCACGTGATTGTGCCTACTGTTCAAATGGTTTCCCATGACTGCTAATCAACACAATAATCACTACTCAAGTAATCTACAACTTGCATACATACTTTGGAAGGTACTTTGATGATGTAACATGCCAACACTTGACTTGGAGATGATATATGAACTAATCTACAAGTACAAAGATCTGGAACAGAGAATGAACAGCTATAAACAGTGAATATACAACATACACTGGATCTTGATTGAAGCATTGAAGTTATCTGACATGCATTCATGGCTCCATTGAAGTGTACATACATCCTGGAAGACATATGTATTGTGTCTTATACATTTGAGTTGCTATTTCTTGGAGAAAATACTCAGATTTGGAAGTATATGATAGGCTGGAAAATGTCATAAAACTATGGACAGCAATCACTCATTGGTCTTGAAGCATTACATAACATTGGTTAGCTTCTTTCAAATGTATGACATGGCATATGTCTGTTGAATGTATGGAGGATTGAATGCTCATGAAAGCTAAAGTTTGAAGCTAGAAATAAATGCATTGATATTATCTTGGCTGGTTACAAATAAGGAATGCATTCTATGACATTGTCTATTGAAGACAAAGTGTCTATGGTTGTCTATATGGTCATGTATTGACCATATAGACAACCTACATTTCATAGCACTTGTATTGACCCCTACATTTCATAGCACTTGTATGACATACTTTAAGAACATTTTGGAGCTAGATAAACATGGTTTGACTAAGTATTGGCTGATTGCAACCTGCAAGCAAGGTATTTAACACTTGTACTTGATGCATATGCACTGAGCTGTGCCCGCATGATCATGTATGGACTCTTACATGTACTAGCAAATGTCTGAGAGTTTTTGGAGCATGTTTGGTTGACTGCAGTAAGGTTGCATGATACAGAGTTACGTCAACTACATGGTCTGTGTTGTTTGATGTATCTACAGGTTATGGATGGTTTTGAGATGTTAATGGGCTGAAATATCCTGATTATAGCAGACATTTAATTGCAAAAAACTATCATAAATAGTCAAAGACTACAGTATGTCAATTAGACTTGTTGGCTTGCAGGATGTTACAATATAGCAAATGTAGACAAGATTGACAACATAACCCAGATAGTGGGGAAAAAGCTTAATAGTAATAATTATGCCATATGGAAGTTTTGCATGGAGAACTTCTTAATAGGTAAAGGATATTGGGAGTTGGTGATAGGTGTTGAAGCTAAACCTAAAATTCCAGAGAGGAATCCTATAGCTGATCAAAGACGACCTCACTGAGCTTGGTTGGAAAGAGCTCGCAGGGTGCTACACTAGTTATCTTTATGTATCTTGGATGCTATGGTAATGCAAATCATGAACTGCAAATCACTAGGCAGATGCATGGAACATATTGATCAGGTATTATGGCACAACTACTAGGGAAGATACAGTTAAAGTTGAAATTCAACAACATGGAGAGAAAATGCACATCTATACATGATTATGTCACATAGATTAAGACTATTGTGGATCAGCTAGCATCCATTGGCACACATGTTGAGGATGAAGACATAGTTGCAGTGACACTAAATGGTTTGGGATCTAAATATAAGTCATTTGATACTTCTATCTTTGTGTGGGATGAAATGCCGGATTTCAATGAGCTAGTTGCATTGCTTATTCATGAGAAAATTAAACTTGGCTTGGGCTAGAGGCTCTAGCAGCTCCAAGAGCAAGGATGTTGTCTTTTATACGCATTAACGTGGATGCCGCATCTGTGGTAGAGGTCATGGTTCTGGTAGAGAAGGCCAACAAAATGTATCTTATGGAAATAATAACCATCATGTTTCAAATGCAAGAAGAGGTGGAAATTTTAGAGGTAGGGAGAGATCTAGCCCTAGAGGTAGAGGCTCCTGGCAGCAGCAGCATTCATGTGACAATCCTAATGAGGATAAGGATTGTCACTACTATGGAAAGTATGCCATATTGCCAAGGAATGTTGGGGAAGAAGCAAGGAAATCAAAAGGGCAAGTAGCATGGACATTATGCATCATCTAGTTAGACAGATGATGCTTCTAGGGATAGATTGTTTGCCATGACATATGTGAAAGACAGGGCTACTGAGAAGTTTATTGAGGATGTTGTTTGGTATATTGATTTGGGGGCATCGAATCATATGACCCCGCATGGTGACTGGTTTATTGACATGGTGCCTGAGAGGAATGGCTATAAATGCACAGGGGATGACACACAACATAGCATTGAACATAAAGGCAAAATTCCTTTGGTAATCCATGATGTGGCAAGAAGAAGAACTTACATGATGTATTGCATGTCTTGTCAATTACTAAAAATTTGTTGTCTGTGGGCCAGATGACTGAGCAAAATTTTTAGGTTAGGTTTAATAAGCATGGTTTCTTCATTGAGGAGTTTGGTAATGGCTGCAAATTGATTGCTCGTGGTCATAGGAATGATAGGATGTTTACTCTAGATGCCACTTTGCCACAATTGAAATCAGCCATGTTTGCCCATGGCTCTAGCATAGTTAGAGATTTAGAAATATGGCATAAAAGAGTGGGGCATGTTAATCTTCAACGGCGACTGCAAATGATGCAAAAGAAACAGCTTGTTACAGGTCTACCCAAATTTTCTTACACGGATATTAGTCATGTCTGCGATGCTTGTTAGTTTGGTAAATAGTCAAGGTTGCCATTTGTCAAGCATGTAAGAAATAGTAAGCGACCGTTGCAGCTGGTTCACTCTGATGTGTGGGGACCATCCCATAATGCATCTATTGGAGGCTCTAAGTATTATGTGACATTCATTGATGACTTCAGCTGCTATACTTGGGTTTATATACTAAAAATAAAGGATGAGGTGTTTGCTATTTTTTAGCAATTCAAGCAGCAAATTGAAAATGAATTTGATAGCTATATCTCTTTTTTGAGATCTGACAGTGGTGGGGAGTATGTGTCAAATGAGTTTGACAATTTTTTGGTTGAAAATGGCATACGTAGACAGCTTACATGTAGCTACACTCCACAGTAGAATGGGGTAGCTGAATGGAAAAACAGGGTCTTAATGGAAGCTGCTCGTGCCATGATGAATGAGAAGAAGATTCCACTCTATTATTGGGCTGAGGCTGTTATGACAGTCATGTATAACTTGAACATGACTCCCACTATAGGTATTCATGATATGACACCATTTGAGAAGCTACATGGCTACAAGCCTAGTATCAGCCACATGAAAGTATTTGTCTGCCTTGCTTATGTGCACATCCCTGATGACAAGAGGAAGAAGCTAGATTCGAAAGCACATAAGTGTGTCTTTATTGGTTATTCGTAGGAGAAGAAGGCATATAAATGCTATGATCCCTCTACTCAGGAGACACTAGTCAGCAGAGATGTTATCTATGATGAGATGGCCATCAAATATGCCTTCTACACATGTTTCTACAGTTGATTCATAGTAGAGTACTTCATTGATAGGACCTAGTGGTATGATGGTATCTCCATGGACAGGGAGATTGTAGGGATTTGGCTCTCACTGTCCAATTTACACCACTATGTAAGTGAGGGGGAGATATGATGTGGTGGACAAAAAAGGGAAAGAGCAAGCTTCTGATGATACATCTAGTGTGATGACACATGGCAAGATGACTTCAGGCTATGACTCAGCTAATAGTCTAGATAGTGAGCTTGGCATTCCAACTGTGTATATGCTTGGAAGTAGGCAAAAAATGTATATTCTGCCTCATGTGAGAGGGGAATCAAGTAGTGCATCATGGCTTAGATGCTCGCAGAGAGTCAGGTACCCTGTGGATAGGCTGACTTACAGTGGTTATTCTGCGAAGCATTATGCTTATATGACAAAGGTGACGGAGGTCAAAGAACCTACTACATATGCTAAAGTAGTGATGGATAAAAATTGGTGCACAGCTATGGATGAGGAAATATCTGCCTTGGCTGAAAATAGAACAAGGTGCCATTGCCAGAAGGAAAGAAGGCCATTGGCTGCAAATGGTCTACAAGAGTAAATGCAAGTTGGATGGCACTGTAGAGAGGTACAAAGCCAGGCTAGTTGCTAAAGGATATGCTCAGCAATATGGGTTATAGACTATGAGGAAACATTCAATCTTGTTGCCAAGATGGCAACCATACAAATAGTGATTGCATTGGCTGCTAGTAAAGGCTGGAAATTGCAACAGATGGATGTTAAGAATGCATTTCTCAATGGTGATTTAGCAGAGGATGTTTATATAGATTAGCATGAAGGCTATGTACACCTTGATTTTCAACATTATGTATGTAAGTTGAAAAAAAAATTGTATGGGCTGAAGTAGGCTTCGAGAGCCTGGCATGCAAGAATCAATAATTACTTGCAGAGTTTGGGATTCACTATTGGCAAGGCTGATCATAGTTTGTTTACGAAAAAGACAAGACAAAGGTTTTTGGTAGTACTAGTTATCTATGTTGATGATTTGATAATCATAGGTGATGATGACTTAGGAATACAACATGTTATGCAGATGTTGAAATCTAAATTTGATATGAATGACTTAGGTGAACTGAAGTATTTATTGTGTATTGAGGTGATTAAGGCTGAAAATGGTTTATGACTGATGCAAAAACAATATGCCATGGAAATGCTAAAGAAATATGGCATGGCTGAATGTAAAGCACTGGATACACCTCTTGATCACAATGTCAAGTTGGACATTATCGCTGGAGCTGAAATTGATGATGTGATTGTGTACAGGAAGATGGTTGGAAGTTTGATCTACTTGACCATCACTGGGCTTGACTTGAGTTATGATGTTGGGCTCATAAGTCAATTCATGCAAAAGCCCAGAAAGCCACATTTGGATGCTATTAGGTGGATTATGAGATATGTCAAGTCCATTGTAGATTATGGGTTGTTTAATGTGAAAGATAAGCCCTTGACACTGGTTGGATACACAGATGAAGGTCGGGCAGGATGGTCATATGATCATAGATCTACAAGTGATTATGTTTTTGGACTTGGAAGTGGGATGATCAGTTGGAGTAGCAAGAAGCAACGGTTGCATTGTCTAGCATTGAGGCAAAGTACAGGGGTGTTGCATTGGCAGCATGTGAGATTGCATGGCTGCTCAAGCTTATGGCTGATTTGGACATACAACTGGATGCTCTAGTGACCTCGTTATGCAACAATCTTAGTTGTGTACTATTGGCAACAAATTCAGTTTATCATGCCAGGACTAAACACATTGAGATACCCTACCATTTTATTAGAGAGATGGTTCTTGCAGGGAGAGTAAATCTTATGCATGTGAAGACTAATGAACAAGTTGCAGATATCTTTACCAAGTCTTTGGGTAAAGATAAGTTCAGTCGATTCTAATAGCTACTTGGTGTACAGGTTTTATCTTGAGCTTAAGGGGGAGTGCTGAGACTTCAAGCTCTTGTGTGTGACCGATAGTATCTTAGCTGTGTCCAGCTGTATCAACAAGTGTGGGACATTAGATAAGTCGGTGACTTTAGGTTGTGTGTGAATGGTTTGTGGACCTTAGAGTTTTGTATTCACTTTAGTTATATATGATATGGAATAATAAAGAAAATGAGATGTGAGCATACATCTCCTCTCTATTTTCTCCAACCCTTCTCTCTGTCTCTCTCTCAACAGTTTATGAATCATTCATTGTGAATGGTGATGAAGCTTGCTACATCGAATTGCCTTAGCATTTATTTTCTTTAGCAGTCATCCACATGGATTGATTTCTATAACACTTTGGCTAGTGTATCACTTTATATACTCAAATTTCTTGCTAGTGCCATATAGAGTTCCTCATCCTTGATCCCATTAATGAATATAATGGAGATTTCTTTTTGAGTGGGTCATTCATGTATTGGAATCCTCTTGAAGAGGCTCTAATCATGGGCAATGTAATCATAGATCTCCTCTCTATCTTTTTGACTAACATTCATCAATTTGATAATTAAGTTATTAGCATACCTCGCTTTTGATTATCTCTTGATGAAGAGGTCTTGAACCGTGTCAAAGTCTTTGCATTCTACATCATCAAGGCTAGTGAACCAAGTGCATCCCCTTTTCCCTAGGCACAACCCAAAAGCTTATGTATGTTGACTAGCATATTCAAGGTTTTTGACCTCGCAAACCTGATCAATGGAGTTGTGAGGTTCGTCTCCTATGTTGTACTTCTCAACTTGTTTTGTAACTATTGGGATTTTTATTTGGCTCCTGGTGTTGTGCACAATTCTTAACCCTACCAAGACTGAAGTGGCTAATGCTGTGCTACATCATTCATTAATTATCCAACAATCTCTTAGTTTAAGAGTTCATCTAGCATGAGGTCTACCTCAGGGCTCCTATCATCATTGGCTCTTGGTTCAGTTCTTCCTACAAATGCTAAGATGCATTGGACTTGGTTAGTTCTACCTCTCACATTTGCCTATCAAGTCTTTACTCTTGCTAGAATTTAGGAATTTTTTGTACTAGGCCCTTTCCTAGCCTTCTCTCCTCTTCTAGTTCACTTAGAATTTCATACGTTGATCTCCCATTGTGCATTACACCCATCTTCCTATCATATCTCTCTAATAGTTGCTGAATTTTTTATAAGAATTGGATAGGGTCAAATCTAAAGTTATCTACATTAGATCTTGAGGTGGACATGGTCTTTAACTCTTCTTGTTGGACTAGAATTTCAACGAGGCTGGCCAGGTTAGATAAGGAGAGGTAGTGGATCCTCAGGAATAAAATTTTTTCTCTTAGAGTTTGTTGAATGATCCATGCATTGATTTTTTGGGATCAAAGTGACTTTTATCTTTGCAACCTTTGTTAGCTAGTAATCTGCACTAATGGTTAGGTTGTCTTCTTAAGGTATTTTTGATGGTGGATCTTCTAAGTGTGTTTCCCTTCCTCATATGTGATCATCAAGTTTTTCTATGATAGATGTTTGATTTCTTTTTTTATTTCCCAATCTCTCATTTTTGTTCCCTCTCATTTTAGGTTTATTGTGTTGCATATGAGTCAAACATGATTACTCTTATGTTTCTCCTTCTTAGTTTTACCTCTTTAGTTATTCCTTGTTCCTTTTCAAGCGACCAATTTTCAATTCATGTCAGTGAGTACAAGTGAGATGTGCTTAATTGGGATTTTTACTTTTCCATGACTAATGTGTCTTAATGCAATGCAAATTGTTTCATGGCTCACATGATCAAACATGCTATTTATCTTTCAATTTCAGTGTAGAGACAAGCATCAACCACAATTAATCCATCGTTTTGCTTTCTGAGTGTATTATTCCCTTCTTACTGATCAAACCCCTCATGACTACTTGTGAGGGTCATCTCGAGCATAGTCAAGTTCTCTTGGTTCAGTTGTTCCCTAGGTATAGTCAAGTCCATACTTAAGATAGTCGCTCTTAGAATTTCCATCACCAGAGGTTTAATGTATTGTCTATTTCTTTTAGTTCACTTCCCAATCAAGTTTCCTTCATGGTATCCCTCCAGAGAGTCTCCTCAATCTCAATTGGCACCCTCTTTGAATCACGTCCTATAAATTGGGTTCTAACCTAGCATGGGTGTCTTACTTTAAGCTTGGTTTTGAAAGACTTGAGGAGAATTCAATGAGGACTCCAAGCCCACTCATACAAGTAGGTTCTAGATTGTTTCTAAGGACACTTGAGGAGCATGATTGAGCATCTTGTGTATAGTAGCATGCAAGGTCATGGGCTTGCATTGCTCTAAATGGGTGTCTCGATTCAAGATATGGTTTCAATATACCAGGTAGCTCAAGTAATTATTCTAGTGCACAATCTAAAGTGGTAGGTTGGGTATAGGTCTAAAACTCAGAGGTCAAGGAGAGGTGCAAGGCTTGGTTAGAGCATTCAACTTATAAAAAAGGAGAGTTGAGATGAATGGGTTAGGCAACACATCAAAAGAATAAGACACTTTTCAATGTCACAATAAGCACAAGGAAGCAGAACATGCACCTACTAAGACACTCATAAGGACCATAAAGTGCAGCATGAGATGCATGTTTAAGTCCGACCTCAATAATATTTGGTCAACCCTATTGACCCCAAACGTGATTATAGATACAAGAGATTTCCCTTTTTTTGGAATATAAGTGGCTTACTAGAAGGAATATGGGTGGGTCCATCTCAAAGTCCACATGGAGGATGATGTTTTAAAATAAAAATCAAGACCTAAATACTTAATAAGTATAAAAGATCTAGAGTCATACATACTCATGCTCATTGAACAACATGTATAGCCCAATTCCCTTCCTTGGATACACTGTTAGTTCTTGGTACAAAATTGCCTAAGACCCTAGATCTCTTCAAAATTAGAAAGAGATGGGAGTACCCTTACCTTGACCCATCCTTCTTCTTTGCTCTTTTGTCTCCCTCTCTTTGGGTAACCTTTGTTTGGATGTATGCTACCCTTGTTTGAGTGCTATTCTCGACTAGTTCAAGAGCAAGGTTTGTAGGCTCATGGTCAAGACAAGTCTCATGCACCATTCAAGAATGCCTCATTTGATTCATGGGCAAGTTGGTATTTTCATGCACCTAATACAAGTCTTGACTCATGGACATTCAATTTAAGAAAGGAAAAAAACAAATCACATATCCTAGTATTGGGTTCTACAGAGTTTAAAAGCAACTTAAGAAATTGTCTAGTACCTTGTAAGGGTATTTGATTCCAACTCAGCTTGAAGGGAAATAACTCCTTAAGGTATTTGATTGCAAGCATTCCTTTTGTTGAGAATTATGCAGTCACACTCCTATGATAGCCTCTTTGTATGGAGCAGTAAGGCAAGGGACATGCAATAGCCTAGAAGAACTACCTTGTATCCCACATGCATAGTGAGGAAATAAGTGTAAGTTAGTTACAAAAAGAAGTAGAGTTGGCTAGATGTTCACCTTAGATGCTAAAAATCCTATTATAAATGTTGTTATGTATACTAAAGATAAAGGTGTGGTTGCATGCATTGAAATATGGCAGAAATGTATTATTGGATGTGCAAACACACAAAGGCTAAAATTAATTAGTCCAAAGGGTTTGCCTATATTTAGAGTTACAGAAATACATGAAGTTTGTAAAGTATGTCCATTTGGGAAGCAAGCAAGGCAGCCATTTTTACACAATAGAGATATAAATAAGAACATGCTTGATGTTATGTATACCAATGTTTGGGGACCTACCCAGAATGTATCTCTCGATGGTAGTTAGTATTTTGTTACGTTTATTAATGATTTCTCTAGGAAGCTCTAGGTATGTTTTATGAAGGAAAATAGTGATGTGTTTGAGCACTTCATTATTTTCAAGGCTATTGTTAAAATAGAAACAAGCTTGAAAGTTAAGTGCTTGAGGTTAGATGGAGGGGGAGAATATCACTCTAATGAGCTCAAGATTTTTTGAGGTCTCATGAAATAAAGGGAGGGTGTACGTATAGATATACCCTACAACAAAATGGGTTTACAAAAAGGTAAAATAGACATTTTGCAAAAGTTGCATGGGCATGGATGGTGGCTGAAAAGAATATGCCCAAGCTTTTTTTGTTTGAGGCTATTCATATACTATTGTCTACATTATAAACAAGTCTTCCAAGCTATAGTTCATGGTATGACTCTTGAAAAATGTTTTATAGGAAAGAAATTTGTTGTATCACACTTGAAAGTATTTCATTGTATTGCATATGTTCATGTGCCTAATAAGTTAATGAAAAAATTGGACTCAAACATTGAAAAATGTAGTTTCCTTGGATACTCTACTAATCGGAAAGGGTATCCTTGTCATAACCCTTTTAGTGGTGAGCTTTGGATGAGTAAGTATGTTTTTTAAAATGAGAGAAGCAGTTGTATGCATCTAGTGGACATGCATTGGATGATATGAATGATCATGATAGTCATGTACATACAAAAAAGTAGGAATCACAAACTCTTAGTGGGCCAGATACATCATCTAATAGTAGATCTATGATCAAATCTTGGTTTAGGAGACTAAGGAGTAGCCCCACATCTTTAGATGCATCTAGTACTATTGTAGATAATGACAATGACAAGAAGAAAGTGTCATATAGAAATAATCCATCTACTAGTCATGCATTTCTTGATGGAGACTCTAGTGCCTTAAAGAGCGTGGATGATGAGCTTGGTATTCCTTTAGTCAAGACAACAAGTGTACAAAGAACACATGGTAATGTAAAGACTTCATCGAATGATATAGTGGTACATAGGTCCAGCACATGATGAGATACTCTATTAAAAGATTCATTTTTGAGGGTTATGTAGCTCACCATTATGCTTATATGATAAAGTTAGTTATGGATGTTGAGCCCACTTATTTTGAGGAGGATGTTGGCCATGCTCATTAGGATGCAACAATGGATGAAGAGATGGTTGCAATAGAGACCAAAATGACTTGGGATTGAGTGCCATTGCCGAAGGGAAGAAAGCTATTGGTTGTAACTGGGTCTATAAAATAAAGCATAATAGAAATGGTTCTATTAATAGGTATAAGGCTAGATTGGTTTGCAGAAAGGCTATGCACAAACATATGGCATAGATTGTGAAGAGACATTTAGTCAATTGCTAGAAGGATAACTTTTAGATGTGTGATTGCTTTTCTCAGCATCCAAAGGTTGGAGTTTACGGAAAATGGATACAAAGAATATTTTCTTACATGGTGATTTGCAAGAAGAGGTGTGTATGGAGCAACTAGCAGGTTATGAGGATTTAAAGCATCCCACATATGTATGCAAGTTAAAGAATACAATGTCTAGGCTAAAGCATGTTTTGACAAGATGGACGAGTATCTTGTCAGCATTGGCTTTTATGTCTTTGATGCAAATCACTCACTTTATGTGAGGAAGGATGATGCACTTTTGGTCATCATAGTCATTTATGTGAATGGCATGATTATTACAAGTGATAATGGTAGTGGGATTGCTAATATCAAGGGCCTTTTGAAACAAAATTTTGAGATGAAGGATCAAGTTGAGTTGAGATACTTTCTTGGTATTGAGATGACAAGATATGATGATGATATGTGGCTATCCTAAATAAAATATTGCTTGGATAGTTATCCAAGTATGGTATGATGTCATTTGAGCCTCTTTAAGTAACATTGGATCAAAATATAAAGTTAAGTGCTGATGTTGGGGATATGTTATCCAAGTATGGCATGATGGCATGTAAGCCTCTTTAAGTAGCATTGAAGCAAAATATAAAGTTAAGTACTGATGTTGGGGATGAGATAGAAGACCCTATTATGTTCAAGAGGATATTAGGGATTTTGATCTACATGACATTCACAAGGCTATACTTGAGCTATACTATTGGACTTGTGAGTCAATTTATAAAGTACCTAAGAAGCCTCATTCGGATGCACTCAGACATATATTGAGATATGTGAAGTCCACCTTGCATTGTGGAATTTTAATGAGGTAAGTAAGGATGTATAAGTTTTTGGATACACAGATGTAGATTGGGCTTATAGCAAGTCTGATAGACGATTTGCTAGTAGATTCATATTTTCCCTTGGTAGTCCAATAATTAGTTAGAGTAGCAAAAAGCAACCAATGGTCTCTTTTTGAGTAGTATAGAGGCTGAGTATAGAGGTGCTGCTATGGCAACATGTGAAGTGGTAAAATTGTAGAAGTTGTTGGGTGATTAGGATGTGCAAGGAGATGGTGCAATTGTCATTCACTCTGACAACATGAACAGTATATGGTTGGTTGGGAATCCAATGTTCCATGCTAGGACAAACACATTGAGGTGCATTACCATTTTGTGAGAGATAAGGTATTTGTAGGAGAGGTCAACTTGGTATATGTCAATACAAAGGATCAAATAGTTGACATTTTCACAAAGAGATTGGGTGCAAAGGAGCTTAAAATTTTTTGAAGCTTACTTAGAGTTACAAAGATGTAGTTAAGCACGAGGGGAAGTATTGTGATGGAAAACTCAACATGTGTGGCACTTGGTTAGATGGGTCTGCACTTCTATACTTAGTACATTGATGGTCATTATGATCCTCACATATCCATTGACTTATCACTTATTATATTTGGTTAGTTACACATACCTATAGTAGCTGGCATAGTTATAGTGCCAATCAATTACTAGTTAGTTATGCACTATGAGCTTTCTCTTGTATGTATTGTATGTTTTTGCAATAGCTTAAGCAAGTTCTCTAACCACACAATTTGTGACACTTGCAAGATAAAGTGGATTTTTTGAAGAGCCAACTTAATAAAGCTTTGGAGGACTTAGCCTGTGAAAGAGCTTCCATAGTGACATTCACAAATAGATGATAGAGGCTATAGCTCAGATGGATTCTTAGAAAGGTTCTATTAGGATGTTAACAAATAAGCTAGTTGCTGCATAAGATGCTTAAGTTTCAATTACCAAGAAATGTGATTTTGCTATTTTCATTATAGTCACTTTAGGTTCTAAATTGGTATATATGGGGGTACGCTGCAGCACTCCAAGGAGATTATTGAGTCACAAAAAAAGACAATTGAGGAGTTACACCAAAAAGTGACTTCTAAACTTTCTATCCCTCCCCCATGCTCTAGAGATTCATATTGTCCCATCTTCCATGGAGGAAATGGAATACGTAAGGTAGCAAGCTAAGTTATTGTAGCATGTCGCCGTGATGATGACCCCCCCTTTAATTATCCCTCCATCACTGTCAATTATTATTTTTCCCTTTCTTTTTTCGTCGCCATCGCCATCAATTTTCCCCCTCTCTTTTATTAGAAAATAATAAAAATAATAGTGAAACAAAATTTATCTTTTATCACCTCTCCCTGTCGGCGCCATCTAGTTGGCGGAGGGAGAGGGAGTTTATCTGCACGTCGACGAGGGCAGGAAAAGTTGAGTGGAGAAGGAGTCGAACTACGAGACGAGGGAGGGAGCTCGACACAACTGGAAATTGCATGGTAGAATGGTCGTTATGGCCATTTGAATGGAGGAAGAGGAAGGGGGCCTCGTGTCACACCCCCTCCCCGTAATACCCTTCTCCCCCTCCCTATAAAAAAATCCCCTCCCCCTAACAAGGGGGATAATCCTCTTCTTTCGACCCCTTAACCAACACCCCCTCCATTATAACTTGTTTTCCTCCCCTTTTCCCTTCAGGAGACTATTATTTCTTTTTCTTTTTCTTTTCTTCCCTTTCTTTGTCACCATAATTTTGAGTAAGAGAAGGAGAGGGGGGAGGTAGTGAGGGAGAGAAGTGGTTTAAGAGAACTCCCTATCGGGAAAAGGCCCGAGTACTACTTCTCCTCCCCACAGGTCTCGTATCCACTCCATCGACTGCCTCCAGAGACCGTGAGAGTCAAGGGGAGCATAGGGAACTCCAACACCAAGGAGTCCTTCGAAGGAAGTGAAGGTCACTTCCAACTCTGAAATGGCCCCAAAGCGTAAGCTCTCCCAAGTAACCGAAAAAGCCGCGACTATGGGAGAAGGATCGAGCAAAGACTCCACTATCAACAAAAATGGTGTGTCAAGCGGAAACGCTAACTTAGCTCCCCAAAACTAGGTACCGCTACCATGTTAGAAACTGGAATCGACTATTTTAAGCATAGGCACTATTAGAAATAAAGTCATGCTTCGCATCGGGTAGTTTGCATATTTTGAAAGGTAGCCGAAAAAGGGGTTTAATAATCATGGAATGTCGAAAATAAATTGGGTAACTACGGGTGTAGCGAAAACAAGTCAAGAAATAAGATCTAACTTCCGCAGATGCATCATAGATGGTCAAAGTACATAAATATTCCACCTAGGTCAATTATACTCCATAGACCATCATAGAGAATTAACTTGCATTGTCAATGGATGCATGTACACTTGCATTTGAGTAATTAAGTCATGCCTTTTGAGTTGCATAAATGTATTGGAAGGGATTTCTACAAATAGGGACCTTGCATCGCATTGACAACATAGGGGAGACTTGCATTGTGACTTGCATGGCAACATGAATAGCTTCAATTGCACCACATAATGGGGTGTGCATCTAAACAGGTAGATTAGGATGCGCACGTGAATTGTTGAGCTCGTTTGAAAGGAATAGTTTGGTAAATAAGGTCCTGGCTGATAAGTGAAGCCAGGGTTTACTCGACCCACCTACGACCCTAGTCACAAGATGAATCGGCTCGTCTTTACAACCATATTTTGACTTGAAGCCAGCACGCTCATTGGTCTCTACCCCAACAGCCAACCGCAATGAGCCCAAAACACACTTAAGTATATCGTTTCTGGAATATAAAACACCTCGAGACTAACTCAAGGATGCTCGAATGTAGTACCCACAAGGAGAATGACTACTCGCCAAGCTACATCCGATGCTCGTAGCTATCTCGAAATGGTAAGTAGACTTGGTCTACGTTGTCTAGAAAAAAAGAGTAAATAAAAGTTTCCGTTATCTTGAGTACAAGGAGACCCTAGAGTGAACTTAAAACCCGCTAGATTTGACCCAACAAAACCCTAGACCAAAATCTTAAGATAGGAGGACCAAAGGATATTCAACCATATACATTGTTCTCTTTTCAGCAAGCTTCACAAGGACATTAAGCTCCACAAGTAGAGGAACAATTCCTATAAAATAAAGATACAAAATATTAGATATCAAACTAGAAAAAAAAGTACAAGCAGTATTTTCACTCCAAAAACATTGAAATACCTATCAATGTAAGTAATATCTCTACATCTGTCAAAGTTGTTAAAAGCTCTAATGCCTTGTGAGTCTCCTTTGACTTTTGAGCTGTCAATCTATCCATGAGTCCTACTAAAGATGGGTACTCCTCTAATAATCTCCTAGCTAACAAGTACAAGCTAATCCACCTTGTATTCACATGCTTTAATAATTTTCTACCCTGTGTTAAACCCTTTGCCATCTCTTGGAACTTTAAATATCGTTTGGAACTCCTACAAAAAAAACTACTAGATGTACTGACCAATTACTCCACCTTTGCAACACTATCAAACTCGTCAACTATTTTATAGGCCAAGTTCATTCTATGTGCCATACAATGAATTCCTAACATGAAAGCTGCTATACAAGTTTGTATGCGGACACAAATTCCTCACCAATGGCCTTGTATAAGTGTTGCTCCATCAACTCCCACACAAATTAGTTTTTT